>NC_051155.1:234663239-234875739 GCF_013339745.2 Dermacentor silvarum
CACATCTACAGGGAAGCGTTAGCGCCGTTAAGCGCTATTCGCATCGCCTGCGCGCCTTGGCCCTCCAACAGGCACGATTGTGACGCCGGTCACGTAGCTCACTTTGTCACTCCCACATAGGTTACTTTCCACTCTATTTCGCAAGACTGTGTGCTCTAAAACCCCATCGTTAAGCAAACAATCAATTAAACACTTGGCTTCTGGCAGTGTATTTAGCGCGTTGTATCAGCGGTTCTGCCACTTTCCTGTACGTGCCTATTGAATGAACGAATGTTTATTTTCCACAATACAAGTACAATGCAGTGTTGTGGTGGGAAAGGCGGAAAAAAGTTGCTCATGGCAGGTTGACTGGCCCTAAGAACCCAGAAACATCCGAGCAGCAGGGTGGAGCAACAGATTTCATAAGAACTAACAAACAATTTTCGATTATATAAAAACAAACACATCATCATCTAGTCAATAAAGAAAGACATATTTCAATCATAATTGAATCCTACACAATTTAGACATGAAGAAAGACATAAATGAATCATTTAGAGGCGTTGAAAGAAAGAGAAAAATGTCAGCTGGAGAACACGACCATACATCAGTTTCATTACTCATCAGTTCATTAAGTAGCCTAGGCAGTCTAGAGCATAGAATTTGCATGCCGCAAGTGGTACGTAATTAACGTGGGTACCAGTATTCTGGCAATCGGGTTGTGTGGGGAGCTTTGCGCTTGTTGAGTTGGGCTATTGATTGTATAACGTCTATATTTCTTTTGTGCTCTTTTCACTAGATTTGTAATTTCACTAGATTTGTAATATCTCACTAGATTTGTAATATTTCACTAGATTTGTAATTTGTATGCTTTAATCTCTTCAAATAAGGAGGCTGATGGGAAGTGGTGCGGCTTGTTACATATCCCCTTCACTCACGGCTTCCCCCTTTGTAGACGTGACCTATTTTTTACATTTATGTGCAGTTGCAGGAAGGAATAGAGCACAAACAATAAGCTTTAGCTAAATTCCGCATTCTGCTTACCTAAATTACTTCCATTTTACTTATGAGTACTATGTGTCGTTGCAGATCGTAGCGCTTTGGTGAAGTGACTATACCGTGTTTTACGATGCGTTTGACGTGGGGCATGTCGGTAGAAACCTCGAAATATTTTGTAAAGCGAAGCTTTCTATGTTTAGGCGAAATCGTACACCACTAGGCGAAATCGCCTGTGTATAGAAAACTATCCTCATCAGCGTTGTGTTCCTCGTGTATAGTTCGTAGCGCCTCCTACCGCAGAGACACGGTTGTGGGGGAGCGTCGGTCGGGGCTGTGTTTTTGTGGGACGCGACGAAAGAGGGCTCGTTCAGGCCGTCAGCCGGTCCGTCATGTATCGGACTTTATGAGCTATTGATTTTCTATTAATAAACGATTTGTTCCCAACCCCAGCATCCAACATGGTGTCAGAGAAGAGCAAGGAGGTTGAAAACCTCCTTGGAGAAGAGCTAGGTGCATTTCCACGCACCGTTCAACAGGTCAGTCGCTGGGCACACGGACATCGAAAGTTCGGCGTCGCCGTCAACAGCACCGTCGTTAGGCCTATTGTTCTAGAACGACAGACGGGTCTTCGCAAGATTCACAACCCGCTCAACCTCGGTCACTGCCACGAATGCCATATAACCTTTCGACTCCAGAGCCGTTCACGTTCGCACCTGAGCACTAGACAACCTGGAAGAGGCGTTAGGAGCGATTCCGCACCACCTCTGGCCTGAACGGGAAGACTCAAACCGAGCAGGTGGACTCGTTTGTTTACCTCATGGGACCGATGGCCGAAGAGATTTTCGCCACCCACCCCATTCCTGCCGACAAGATGGAATCTTACGCGAATGTTGGAAAGTTTCTTCATCGTGAAGGAGGTCGTGTACGAGCGGGCAGTATTTAACAGCCGCTCACAGCGTGAGGGAGAAACCGCGGCGGATTTTATCACTACGCTATACGCGTTAGTTGAAACATGTGATTACGGCACCCTCAAGGATGAACTTCTTAGGGATCGCATCGTCGTCGGGGTGAAAGACAAACGACTCTCCACAAAGCTGCGAATGGTGAGTGAGCTTACACTGGAGCGAGCAGTGTTGCTGACTAAGCAAACGGAAACTGTCGGTCGGCAGCAAGAGACTTTGAAGCACTCTACCAATCCCGCATCAACCGATACGGCACATGTCGACAGACTATAAGCGCCACAACAAAAGATGAAGTTCCAAACAAAGACTTCACACAAATCGGCAGTGGATCCGGATTATGCAACACAGGCCTGTTTGTGGTGTGGACATGCTGTAAAGCACCCAAGGCAACAGTGTCCTGTAGCTAAAGCCCGATGCAACAAGTGCAGCAAGCAGGGTCATTTTGCATCAGTGTGCAAAGCCAAGCGATCGACTAACACAAGTCATCCATCAGTTTGAAGGCTCGTCAACGGAGGCTGACTCTTTCTTTGCGAGGTCAGTCGGCCCCATGCACAATAGAAGGCCATTAAAAGTCCCACTCAGTGTCAATGGTCAGGAAGTCGAGTTCCGTCTGGACACTGGAGCAGACGTCACTGTTGCACCAATGAGCCTCCTCTCAAGGTTGGAGAAGCGGACCACACTCCTCAAGCCCGACATGGTCATCCTTGGTCCAGCAAGGCAACGGTTGGAAATTTTATGGGAGTCGTACAAGCTACAGTCATATTCAATGGTGCCAGCGTCATGGCGCATCTTTACGTCACGAAAGATGTGTACGAGGCACTCCTTGGGTTAGACCTCATCGAGAGCTTTGTCATCCTGTGACGAGTGAATGGAGCCGGTGTAGAGCCACGTCTAGACCCAGTCAGCGAGTATCCCGAGATGTTCCAAGGTTTGGGTGAGGCACCGTACGCTTGCAAAATCAAGTTGAAGTCGCAATCAGATCCTGTGGCAGTCACATCCACACGACGCATCCCAGTTCCTCTCTTGAGAGCCGTCGAGCGTCACCTCCAGCAGATGGAAAGTGAAGGAGTGATCACCAGCGTCACTGAGCCAACATATTAGGGCTCGCCAATCGTCGTCGTGCCTAAAAAGAACGGTGACATACGCATATGTGTGGACTATACAATGCTGAACAAGAGCGTACAGCGAGAATACCACCCCATTCCAAGTGTGGAACCAGTGGTAGCGACATTGGGTCAAGCTAGGTATTTCTCTCGTCTGGATACATACTCAGGCTTCTACCAGGTGAAACTTCACCCAGAGTCAAGGCATCTCACCACAGTCATCACTACGTTTGGCTGGTTCAAGTTTAACCGCCTCCGTTTTCGAATTTCCTGTGCTCCAGAGCACTTCCAGAGAATTATGCATCAGCTCCTGGAAGGCCTGGATGGCGTTGCGTGTCACGTAGACGATTTTACAGTGAAGCTGTATACCTCTACCAGCCAAGGAAATTTTCGTGTTGGCGTAAGCGAAAAACGCTAGACTAATAATTGAATACAAACAGCATATCTCCTTTGGAATAAGCATACAGCATAGAGCTCAGCACTCTTATTCAAAAGCAAAAACCACAAACAAGCACCGAAACCATATGATGGATGATAAGGACGCGTGTGAACAATGGGAACACCCTCCGACGCGTTCCGGTTAAGATTAGGTTTGCAGCTGCTTCGAAAGGGGTTGACGTCATTCAATACCCTCGTGAAACCAATGTCTCTGGTTTCACTCTTTCTAGAGCCACCTGTGTGGAGTTCAAGTGATGTCATTATGGGTAATCGTTGTGGGTGTCGTTTACAGCATTCCTTCTCCCGAAAGGTTTCTTCTCGAAAAAGCTGACCCCTGCAGAAGCGCGCTACAGCACTTTCGGCCCCGAGCTGCTTGCTATCTATGCCGTCATCCGGCATTTTCATCACTATCTGGAAGGCGTGGATTTCTTTGTGCTTACAGACCACAAACCTCTGACGTACGCCCTGATTATCCCGACATCAGGACAGAGGAACGCACACAGCCCGTGAACTACCGTCATAGATGTCTTACATATCCGAGATCACTTCAGACATCCGGCATCATGTGAGCGGCGTCAACAATGTGGTTGCAGACGCCCTGTCACGAAGTCCTGTCAACGCCCTTAGCCTTTCCGAGGGAACTGATTTGACTCAGCTGGTGGCAGCTCAGCAAGCAGATCAAGAACTCGGTCAGTTGCTCAACGCAGCACAGGTATTACCAGCGGCTACAGCTTGGAAAAACAGCTATTTGTAAGATAAATTTCATCCTTCTGAGTTTTTTTTTTCATTGCCGGAGGATCGTTACACGGTGTCTCTGCCCAAAATTCCGGCTAATGCAGTTCGACAAATTTAATTTCTTAATAGTCATTGCCAATCGCAGACTCCGAAAAACGAACAGGTGTTACTCGCGCCAAGACGAGGTCAGAAAAGATACCCTATAAAGAAGAGAAGAAATATTATAACAATAAAACTAAATGAACCTGACGTGGTTCGACCCGTTCGACCCACCCAGTACCGTTTCGTTGCACAGTGTTAGCTACTGCCGGTAAGAATACGGCTCACTTTCTGTCTGTGGTCACGTATTTAGATGTCCTTCCTCAGATACAGCCGGCACCTCGAACCTTCATGTCGATTTAGAAAACAGACATGCTAATACTCGCAATACACCTTATGCCTGGCTCCGAAGAACTAGCGATTGCATGCTCCTTAATATTGTTGCAGCTACCTCCCATCAATCAATTCAAGGATCGACGAACATTCTCAATATCTCTGCGTGTGCATTTTTCGTGCAACTATTCCATTTTTAATTTTTTTGTTGCTGACTGATGGTAGCTATGCAGAACAGCGCATCACGACTTAATGCAGGGCTAGTTGGTTCATATTTATAACGATGTGTCAAGACGCGAATTAAAATGAAAATACGGCAGAGACAGGAATGCCTGTCTCCGTAGTGTTTTAATTTTTATTCGTGCCTTGACACGTCATTAGAACTGCATATGTTGGCGAATTCAAAGTGCAATACCTCAACAAAAGTTTGCTTTGTTTTTATTGTATATACGTATATAGCTTTTTATGAGTACTAGAGCCTTGAAAATGTGTGAGCACGTTCCTCACTTGTCTTAAAGATAGCACGCAAGTGTATTTGAAAAGTCACAAGCTAAACATATACTATATGGGTGCAGCGACATATGCAACACGTTGTGGCTATCTTCTCGTGGCGGAAGGTTTCAATAATGAAAGGTGGGCGGATGAGAAAGAAGGAGCAGACAGAAGTAGGGATACAAAATTTCGGATATCTCAGCGAAAGGAAAAAAATTCTGCTTTTAAAGGAAATTGTGATAATTCTGAGAATAATTGAATATCCACTAAAATAGTTTATGTCTATATCCCTGCCCTAAAAAATACTTATCCTTACATACATGCGATTCTTCGGAAGACTGTTAGTCTGATAACTGAGGAAAAGGTCACTCAGTGTCCGAGTCAATCGCTCTCCCTCGACACGCTAGCATTAGAATTGGTCGCGGCTGCTTCCACATTCAAGTTTTATTGTACGTGGATGAGGTTCGAATACATTTATTTGTGAGTCTGTTGCGAAGCTTGTTATTTTTCCAACCAAAGACAAGTTTCGTTCACAAATGGCAGGCGACGAAGATATCTGCAGCAGCCTAGAAGCTATAGGCGTCAGCGGCTGATAAGTTCAAAGGCCTTGCCACCGAATTGATGGTGCCCCGTACTTCGCGCAGTCCCAGGCACCACTCCTGGACCAGAGGATGTCCTGCATTCCGTTACGTTTGAAAGCTACGCTGCGTATTCAAAACAAAATTCAAAGCATGCCGGGTGTTTCGACGAAGACTTTAGGTAATATTTAAAAACAGCCGTTTTGAAATAAAAAGGCAGTTCCTTCGGAGACATGCCATCCGTGATAAAGACCATGAGGTGACGGGTGATAGAGAATAATTAGTCGCTAATTTACGAATAAACCTTAATTAACTTTTAACCTCTTAGTTTCAGCGGGCTCATCGTAATTGGGAAATTGAAACGATCTCTCCCTACAAGGCACATCAAATTTTCAATCTAAATAAATGTTATTACCCTCGAAATTGTGGCACAACAAATTACGGCTATCAGAGCGTGCGAAACCGAAACCGTTTTCTTGCCGCAATCTTTGCTTCTAGAATAGTCTGCTGCAAAGCAGAGAATGGTAAGTACTGTATGGGAAAATTTAATGGTTTCCCACTTCCTTTGTGCTGAAAAAATAAAGAAAACAACTTTTCCCCCAATATTTCTGAGCTTTTCCCCGGCCCGTACATCTCTAGACAGAAAGTATGTTTCCGAAAACATCTAAGCAATTCGAAGTTATTAATTTACACTAATGACGCTTAATTCCTCTTAGTCTAAGGCAGTGTTCGTAACTCAGCGAGAAAGTCGCAAGATTTAGCGAACATTATTGACCTTAACAATATTTTTTTGCTTTTTTTGCAGTGTCGGCGATTTTTGTTTATCTTTTAGCGACATCAATAGTCAGCGAACTGCCGTGGTAATATCCTTCAATGGACCTTGGCTAAGTTGAATGCCTCGATATCATTTTATCCCTGGGGTTAGAAATGCGTTTGAAGTTTTCCCTATTTCTAAAGACATACCGAATGACTTAAATAACTTATTAGTGGGCCTTCTGGGTGAATCAAAGCTACTCCTTTAGGCATAGCACAGTCTGAGGATCTAATGCCGCTTGAAAAATTTCGAGCTCTTTACTTTGTTTATAATTGTGACTGTAGACTCGCCACCGCAAGAGGTAAGGTAAAGCTGTAGTTTTGCAAAAGAAAAAGGAAGAGGTCTAGCAACGAATAAAACATAAGGCATAATTTTGAGCACGTCATTGTCACCATTCACAAAAGTATCCCTTAGCAACGTTTCGTTAAAAATCGAGTGTTTGGGTCGCGTCTTGGAGACTTTGTCAACAAAACAGTAAAGTTACCAGCACGGGTCTAAGTAATAGCCATGGAGTTTCGTCACTGGTAACCATCGTGACAGTTTTAGCTCTGAGGCTCCCGTCTTAACTAAGTAGGAACAGCAAAAACGTTTTTCTACGCAACCACTAAACCGAATTTGATGACATTTGTTACGTCTTAAAGGAAAAGTTGAAATCTGGTGACCGTAGCAAGAGGATTTTTGATTTATGTCATAAATTCGCCAATATGAATTGCTAAAACTGGCAAAATTCAAAAATATTCATGTAAGAAGTTTACAACTCTATAGCTCCACAATAAACATGATATCACGATTTTGTAAACTGCAATTAATAATACAGCTAAAGTGGACAAACCTTATGTATTATACACCATTGTAAAATGTATGCCACTAATTTGTGCGTAGAACTTTTCAAAACCTTCGCAAATATCGTAACAATTTCGCGTAAGCTGCAAAGTCATGTATAAAAGTGGTCCGCTTTAGATGCTCCAAGAAATGCGGTTTTCAGAACATGTGATATATTATTTTTGAGAATAGTTACGTATTTGTAAATTACGTGCTATAATTTTAAACATGCCAGTTTTGGAGAATTACAATAATTCCCACGCGGTAAATCAAATTTTCTCTTCTTAGAGACACTATAATCTAACTTTCTTTCTCAAACGCAAGAAATTTGATCAGAGTCGGTCAAGCGGCTCTTCCATAAAACCATTTCCGAGATTCGCATGTACTTTAATAGAGAAATGGGAGCTGGTTCCCAACCTAAAACATCCTCTGATAATCTTTGTGTTGTTTTCTGGTGCACCCTAAATATAACACAGTGTTGGCAACGCCATTTGCGAAAGTAACTGCTTGTGCAAAAAATGATTTCCTATTCGAAAATTCTCGTGTTTCGCAACAGAGCAATTTTAGTCTTTTTGCCCCCAATCACAGTGAACGTGCTCCATTCAGATGTAAGACAACACTTGAAATAGGAGTTGTTAGGTAACGCTAGAAAATGGGCTAGTCGGTGTACATTCATGTCGTTATGCGATGAGTGATCCTGAGCATGGATACTGACACGGAAGGCACACAAGGCAGGATGGCAAGGCACAACATGCAAGTGGTTACTCCTGGGAAAGTCGTCACCATTCTTGTCGTTCTCTTAGAGTACGCCACACACTCAAAGCATTTTTAAGCGGGCATAAGCTCGCTTTCTGCACGCAATTATCCATTCCGTGGAAGCTTGTGCACTGCATCAGGCTTCATTTCTGTGCCTACTCCTTAAAGACCTTCCATCAGCTCATGCTTTTTTTTTTCGGCAGTAGTACTACGATAGAGGGGCTTTACTGCTGCTAAGAGGTCTTCGCTGGACAACGCATCCATGCCGACACGTTGCAATTCGGCTCAAGTGCGGCGATTTTCGGAACTCATCAGAATAAGTGCTTTAGGGTCTAACGAAGGCCACGACTATGCTGTTTCTTTGGCCTCCTCATTAATGGCTCCCCAACGAAAGCCTCCTGGGGATCGCTGGGGTGAATTCACAGATGTCGTAGTAAAAAAAAATGCACTCAGTCTGCGAGTGTTCCGAAACCAGTGCTTTCAACCAAATTAGCACCACAGAATAATCGCACTTCTCTTTTTAATGGCAATAGTCATCAGAGATCACAAAAGTGTAGTGATCCTAGACGAACAGAAAGCGAAGAGGACAAAGATGAAGAAGAAAAGAAGATAACGAAGACCAGGAGGACCGTAATGGCATCTGACTACTATAATTAAAGTCTTGAAGCCTTTTACCGTGTGTTGGAACTTTATATTTGGCGCAGTCGACAACAGCAACCAGATGTGGGTGACATTTACCTCGCAAGACTAGCCCCCTCGTCACGGGCTATGCTTTGGAAGGTGAGAACTTCGTTGCGGCGCCGGAAGAACTGACTACACCTGGCTTACTCGAAACCATCACCAACAAAGCCAAGACCCCGATCAGCGACGTCACCGAAAGAGCTACCGTGAAAAATGACATGAAACTCGCAGAACTTGAATCTATGAGGAAACAAATCGCAAATAAGTGTGACGCTCAAGGCGATGCTGATAGGAGCGCACGGCGGCCTCTGCAAGGTAAATTAAGTGAGATGCCACAATTAACGCAAACGCAGATGCAGCAAATGGAACAACAGCAAGCGATTTTGAATATACTTGCCACTGGTGCGATACGTTGAGAGACAGTGAAGCCGGAAATGTTTGATGGTAGCACGGATGGTGCCACTTTCTGGCTGGATTTTTCCCAGTATATATGCGTGCGAGCAGAACCACTGGTTAAGTGACTCCGATCGGATACTTCACATGTCCCGTACCTATGTGGCAACGCTAAAATGTGGTATGATCTGCGCATCACAGAACATATGAAAGAATCGCGGGACACGTGGAAAAAATGTTTTATTCGGGCATTTCAAATGAACCCAGTCCACTAGTGTGACCAAGCAATTTTTTACAAGCATCAGAGAGACGGCAATTTGCTGGACTATTACATTGAGAAGAGGCGCCCACTGCGATTGGTAGATGCCACGCTTCCAGATTCCTCTGTCGTGCCACTAGTGATACACGGGATTACAAAAGATTGTCAGTTAAGTCCAGGTTAAAGCGCCGTCCACTACCGAGGAGCTTCTTCACTGCTGAATATGTGTCGTTTGTGTCCTGGCCTCGCGAGGTGCAACACAAACAAATCTAAAAGGGCATGGACACAGAACAGAAGATAAGATTACTCTGCCAACAGGGGTTGTCACAACCCTAGTCACGGGGACTCCGCTGGGAAAATACTCGGAAAATCCACGAATGTCAGGACGTCTGAGACGCAGGCCACAATATTTCTTGTGAAATCAAATAGTTTGTTTGTCCCAATGATCGTGAATAACATCGAGATGCCCGCGGTCATTGATACAGGTGTCTTGGTCAGTCTGATTAATGAGAAGATAGTTGACAAAGACTAAATCTTTGCCGGAAAAGCTGTCAAAGTTCAAGGCTATGATGGCAACTGTCGAGAGCTAGAAAAATGGACGGACACAAAAGTGAAATTCAGAGGTCTAGAGCTCACCGTGAGGAACCTTGTCATCTCAGGAGTGGAGTTCGATTTCCTTTTATCCCGGCCTGACATGAAACTATTCAAGATGAATATTCTGTGGAACGACATTATCACCACCGAGCACTCCAACCTCATTGCGACGCAAGATAGGACAGTCACAAGCTCCGACGAGGTTTCGTTGAAATTTCCAGAACTTTTGTATGTCGGCAACTATCCCCCCACAACGACTGCAATGGAAGTGCCTTTCGTTCTTCGAGACAAAAGCGTTGTGAGGAAGAAAGCCTATGGGTTAAGCCACGAAAAAAAGTATGGCTTAAACAGGAGCTACAAGGAATGTTGGATTCTACTATCATCAGGCCTTCGACCTCTCCGTTTGCCTCATCCATTACCGTAGTGTCAAACGACGACGAATCCTATCGCTTGTGCACTGATTATCACCTTATCAACCGGGAAACAGACTTGTTCCCATTCCCGATGCCACGAATTGACGAAATAATGGACCAGACTGGTGGCTGTCAATAGTTTTTCAGGATATACCTATGTAAAGGGTATTGGCAAGTACCACTCGAGGAGGGAACCAAGATGTTCACGGCTTTTATTACACCTTTCGACACGAATATAACGGGCTGCCATTTGGGCGGAAAAACTCAGGCGCCTGGTTCCAGAAAATGATGAACGCTTTATTGGCAAATTTTGTAGTGCGTATGTCCATGACATACTCGTCTATTCAAGAACAAGAGATGGCCACATTAGTCATCTATCAATGCTTCTAGGTGCATTGAGCAGGGCACAGCTTAAGATTAACTTCAGAAAGAGTAAATTCTTCTCCCAGAGGGTTGTTTTTCTTGCCAGGGTATTTGATGGGAATACAAAAAGTACCAAAGAAGGAAGTGTTCAGCGTATCAAGAATCTCGTCAAGCCCTTTGATCTGCACTCTCTTCGAGTGTTTTAGGTCTTGCCGGGCATTTCCGGGCCTCCATAAAAGATTATACAACAAATACAAAATGTCTCACTGCCCTTACCCAAAAAATAGGCCCCATTTGTGTGGTCTAAAGACTGCGAGCGGTGTTACATATAACTTGTTGAAATTATTTCTTCAGACCCTTTCCTGACGCTCCCAGACTTTAACCTGCCATTTGAACTGTACACTGATGCCTCTCATTATGGTACAGGAGCCGTTCTTTATCAAAGACATTTCAACAAGCCTGTTGCGATAGAAAGGCAAGTGATGGGATATTTTTCCTACACGTTTACCAAGGCCCAAGCAAACTACGCTACGAGGGAAAAGGAAGCACTAGCTGCAGTTATGACCCTCAAGTATTTTAGAAGTTATCTGGAAGGAAGAAGCTTTAAATTATTTACTGATAATCAAGCCCTGACTCACCTCTTGCAACTCACTCAGCCAAAAGGTAGAGTGGCAAGATGGGTGAGTGAAATTCAACAGTATGCTTTCGAGGTAGCGCATCGCCCAAGACAAAAGCACCAGGACGCAGATGCTCTGTCTAGACTTCATGTACCAAGAGAAGTTACCCATGAAGAAGTGAATATGAGCAAATTGTGGGAAGGAACGCAAGACCTGAAGATGCAAAACGGAAAGGTAGAAGTGCCCGAAACAGCGATACCGACCATACTGCGACTCTACCACGATAGTCCGGAGTCGGGAGGCCACGATGGATTCACTAAAACATACAGAAAACTAACGCAAAGATTCACTTGGAAAGGCATGAAGACAGATGTCACGAAATACATTAAGACGTGCCACAACTGCCAGCTTTGCAAAGCTAAGTTCAGACCACGTGGCAACAAAATGGTCACTCCAGAATACTCGAATGTACCCTTCGAAATACTTGATTTTGCTGAACTCAAAAAGAAGGGCGAGGGGGTCAAAAAGACGCAAGCATTCTTCGTTGCAGTGGACGAGTGTACACGGTTCGTGGCTGCTAAAACTGGCAGGAACAGGCGAACTGTGTAACTTCTTTTTCTCAGAGAGGGATATGTTCTCCAATGTTAAGGTCATCGTTGCAGACAACGGACCGAAATTCCAAAGCGACAAACTTCGCCCTTGGGCTGAAGCAAGAGGCGTCGACCTGCGTTTTCCAGCACCTTATCACCCAGAAGCGAATTCCCTTGCAGAAAGGGTGATTCGAGACTTAACGACATTCCTATCTATATACCCCAACTTCAAAGGCGGGTGGAAGTGCGCTCTGGAAGCAGCTGTTCGTCACCATAACCGATCTCGTACCGCAGCACTGCGATGTAGCCCTTACTTCGCCGCTTTCCAAAAACCCTGTTGGTTACCTGCGGACAAAGAACTTGATATAGTTGAAAAAATAACACTTTGCGAAAAGCAACTGGATTACAACCAGAAAGAAAAGTATCGTATAACTATAAAAAATAACTTCGACAAACGCCACCAGTCCACGATACCCGATATAACACTGGGAGACATGGTGCTGGTTCGAAAGGGGTTGTATTCAACATGCCCCTTTATACGCCCATATTGAGTATCGAAAACAGTAAAGCACCAAGGGATTCTCAAGACCGTGTATTATCAAGGACCCCGAGGAAATACAGAAGAGGCATCGATTGCTAATATTCTTCAATATTACCCCAGGTGAGAGGATAATAGAAGCCCGGGAGGATGTAGTGATCCTAGACGAACAGACAGCTAAGAGGACAAAGATGAAGAAGAAGAAGAAGAGAACGAAGGCCAGGAGGATCGTAATGGCAGCTGACTACTATAATTAAAGTCTTGAAGGCTTTTACCGTGTGTTGGAACTTTATAAGAGACTCTTCGCGTAATCACTTCCTTAGGTCTGTTATTCTGTAAGCCCAAGGTGCTGTGGAACCAAAAAAAGAAAAAAAGACTCGCTTTTCACGCCAGGTTACATCTTATACCTCATCGGTTCTAGCCGCTGCTCGACGGCATACTTTTGCTTTTCACCACTTCACCGCGGCAGTGCCATTAAAGCGACTAAATAATGGGAGCACGTTGTGCAGTTCAATGACAAGGCAATTCGACGTCCCATTTTGCCCCTGATTCAACTCCCGATACAGCTTTCTGTTGCTCAGTACGTGCTACATAAAAGTGTTTTTCCGAGTGTGAAAGAAGCTCGCGAATATACGCAAAATTGCCGCGTGACTGCACCGCTCGAGGCACTTTGCGTGTATTCGCGAGCTTCTTTCACGCTCGTAAAAACACTTTTATGGAGCACGTATTGAGCAACAGAAAGCTGTATGGTGAGTTTTTCATGTTGCTCATTGACACTTATTATCTAATTAGCGTATTTTAGAAGTTGTATAAATAAGACTAATTATGTAATTAGGCAGAATGCGAAAAATAATGTGAGTATCTTCAAGCGATGGCAAAGAACATTACCTTAGTCCTGCCGAGCTACGTGGCATTTGCATAGTTTTAAAGCTTAGCTAATAGTACGTGGGACACCCTGTATTCGATGGCTAACACCTTCTATAGACGAGCGAAAGCAAAACAACATGATCATAAAAAAAACTCAACCAAAGCCTCCTGATTTTTTGTAGATTTTAGGTACCTGGCATTGTTCATCGAAGCAGCTCGAAAGAGAAAGAGGAAAATTGGGTGAAAGAGAAGAGGAAAGCCTGCTGACCGAACCGTAACTGTCTAGCGTGCGGGTGAAATTAGCGAACTTCTTCCTTTCCTACTTTTATGTTTGGTCTCTAAATATTCACCGGCCCTTTTCAATAATCAATGCGGGTATAACGTAGAACGATTACAATTTGTTTTTATTCCAACTCGTCCCTTAGCCCTTCGCGATAGGTCAAGTCAAAATGGCGCGGGCTCTACCCATTTGAGAGTCACGCCTGACCTATCACGATTCTGACCTATCACGAAGGGCTAATGGCTGATTTTGGATAAAAACTTATTGGAATAGTTTTACGTTATACCGGACCAAGTATGTTCTTCATACTATAAACAAATTCATACATCATTTAAGTAGACAACACAAAACAAGAAATTGCAGTTGTCCAGGATACAGACAACCGATAAGCTTCCACGCGCCCTCCAGTTCTCGCTTCCTCATTTTGGCACATCGCTCACTCAATCAATCAACCCATCAACTAAATTTCTGCTCTTCATAAATAATGAAATATATTACAGAGGCAGGTCGGAAATTTCGGAGTTGTGTGAGAGGTGAACGAATAAAAAAAGAACTCATCATGGACATTGGCGTAAATAATGTAGGCGCAAGAACACAGATAAAGCCGCACCAAGAACATGGCAAGCCGATAGATTGAAAAAATAGATGTGCATGCATCCTTTAGAAGTGAATGATGAGTTTCATACTATTAGGAATCTATTCCATGATTAGGGCGTAATTGCTGATCATTAGTTTTATATGATGAATGTTATGAACATCGCCACATACACTGTCACCCAAGTTGGCGTAAAAGAGGTTCATTCAAGCGAAGCACATACCGAATGTTTCATACATACTCACCCAAGTTGATCCGGCGGTTGGTACTGAACCCGGTTCCCTCTGGCCAACAACCCGACGCTCTACCCGTTTGAACACAGACTACTCAGTCACCCAAGTTGGCCGGGAAGAAGTCAGCCGTGCCTATACACAAGCCTGTACACCGAGAGATACCGCAAGCAGGGTGAAATTCCCAAAGAAAGTCATCGCATTAAAAGGAATAGCCTATGTAATACTACAAGTAAGGCATCTCATAGACCCTGCATAAAATATGCAGGGCCTTGAAGGTCAAACTATCACAACTTTATTAAAACGACCATGCTAGTTACGGAAATGCTGCTTGTACAAGTGGTTTGTGCGCGTTGTTGAATGCAATTTTCGAGCACTAGTGGGGTCAGGAATCACGCACACGCGTCACCCACGCACTTAATCTCGCGAGCTCCCGATTAGCGAGGCAGTCTCGCCACACTTCGCTCCGTTTGCAACGTGCCGCACGAGACAGATTGTCCGCGCCAGCCAATATATCACGAAATGAAAACACGTGTGGAGCTGCGCTCAAGTTTCGCATTAGGGAGTATCGTAATCGTCGGTGATTTTTTTTTCTAGAAAAAGACTGCTCGCGCGCATCTGTGAAAAATTATTCAAACAGATACTACGCGAAACAATGAAACACTCACTGCGCATAGTATTGCACCAGTTATCGCATCACTGTTTTGCATTATCGGCGAAACAGCATTATTTTTTGGAGCGATATCAATATGGGCCTTAACAAATATTTTTACTTTTGTCTATCACCGTCAGATGATGTTGAAGCATTGGATGACTTTTAACAGCGGAGCTGTTTCTCTGCCTCGCTGCCTCGCTGAACGACGACGTCAACTGCGTCAACAAGCAACCATCTGCCACAGCTGCGCCTAGCTTCTCTTAGCTCCGGCAACGCTCCTCCGCCGCCGCGCCAGCGATGACGTCATTGCGCGTTGCATAGCGCAGCTTGCAACACCGACACCGTGTTGCAATGCCGACACCGCGTTCCAGCAGACTCGTTCCGTCAATGCGGTCGCCTAACAATCACTTACCCAGCTTCGCCCAGCCATGTCATTGCTTCGCGCCGCAATTCTTCCTTTGCTTAGTCATGACAACACTTTGTGAAGCTCGGCCATGACGTCGCACTGATTATAAAGATCATGTCGCCGCGACGGCAACGCACACAACTCTCGTACAGTTCGCACTGAGTAAATGTAACATCGGACGGCCGAGAAGTACAAGAAGCCCGAAGAAGAAGCCGCTCATCTGGAAGCTCGTCGTGCCGCCAGCCGAGAACGAATGCAGCGATTGCGTGCTCATCCGGAGTATCATCCGGAGCCTTGCGAAAGTTAGCTGAACGTAGCAAAACTGAGTCGAGCCTAGCGAAACTGGAAGCTGAGGTGATCACCGGCTCCGCTGTTTCCCCAGCCTTGCGCAACTTAGTGCAAGCTGCACTAATTTTTTTACATTGCTGCGGCTTTTCCTTTTTTCAAAAATATAATTGCATCCAGCATTTATTGTTATACGTTCGCCAGGCGCAAAATTGTGCAATAATAAAGTATTTGTAACGACAGTTTTTTTTTAAACAGTGAAGAAACTTTACGAGAAAAACATGTGAGGGGTGCTAAGGTTTCGACTTAACCTGAACAGGCTCACCTTCAGTCCAAACTTGAGCACAAACCGACACCGTGAACGGTTCCTGCTCACAATCTGGTGAGAAAAGCTAAGAGTTCATGACATTCACAGGGAATCAGGCGTGGTTATTAGTTGCTATGGCGTGGCGCTGCTAAGCACAAGGTCGTGGTATCAAATCCCGGTCGCGGCGGCCGCATTTCCATGGGGGTGAAATGCGAAAGCGCCTTGCGCCGTGCACTGGGGGCACGTTAACGAACACCACGTGGTCAAAATTA
Organism: Dermacentor silvarum; assembly: GCF_013339745.2. Taxonomy (NCBI): domain Eukaryota; kingdom Metazoa; phylum Arthropoda; class Arachnida; order Ixodida; family Ixodidae; genus Dermacentor; species Dermacentor silvarum. The sequence continues at coordinate 234,679,635 of NC_051155.1, forward strand.
ACCCGGAGTCTCCCACTACGGCGTGCCTCATAGTCAAATCGTGGTTTTCGCATGTAAAACTGCAAGGGGGCAGAAAAAATGACATTCACTGGAGAGAATGCTGCCGTCACAGCCGTCTGCTGTCTTTAATTAAAACGAAGTTGTTGTTTTTCTTTTTTTTTGCCTCTTCACCCACATTGCGTGTGCTAGCTGCTGGCAACTGGCTGCTGCTGTCTTGCCTGTTATACAACCACTCCGGCCACTTGTTATGTGCCGCGAATTATGTGCCCGAATAGATAAATAGAGAACTTGTTCCTCTGTCATGGTTATGTGTTTGAATAGACAACTTGGGGCAATGTGTTTGTGCAACTGGGCAGGTGGCACTGGGTATGTGAATATTCTTGGCCAAGTAAAATTTCCCCAAAATGGGTATTAGCCCTGGGTAGGTGCCCGAATAAACAGGCAGTAGAAACAATTGAAACCGGCAACATAAAATTGAAGCCGGCTACAGAGAATTGAAGAATCCAAACCAGCCAAGTATGGAGAAGGAAGTAAAGAGAACAAATTGAGACCAAAGCGCACATTTAGCGATGCGCGCTGAGATAGAAAGAAATGAAGATGTCGGCATGAAAAGCATCCAAGTATGGAGAAAGAAATAGAGGTAACGAAATGGCACCAGAGCCCGCGTTGAATAATGAGCGTTGAGCTACATGCAGGGAAGTGATGAAAGAGAAGTGATCAGACTTCATTAAACATCAAAGGAAGCTTCTACCCGATTTCCGTGCTTGCGTGAAGTCCGTCATTTCTTTTTAACGCCGCGCTGAACGCACTCAGCGCCTTACGATTGCGCTGATCCAAACTGAGGCAAAAGATAGACTCACACTTGAACATTCGAAGATATTTGAAGATATTACGTGCACACTGTTTTTGTTTACGTTTTGTGGTGGCAGCGGCAAGCGAACAAGTCCGGGAACGCTTAACAAGTGTTCGTATATTGCTGTAAGTATATATACTATAGCTGCAGCGCTCAATCAACGCAAGCCGTCGGATTTGCATCGGTGACGCTGCTTCTACTGTCGTCGCCAATCATCTGGCGGGTTTCGACTACCAACGTAGAGCCTCCACTACAAGCAGGATGTAAGCCTTGTAAAATGCTTATATAAACTTGCTTGGGCAAAATTTTTAACTGCGACGCGCGCACAAAGCGATTTGGGTCAGTGTCTATGTTCACGTCTTGTCATCTTCGCGTAGGTTAAAATCTTGCTGAATCTATGAACTGACTAGCCCAACACTTGTTCGCCAGGATATAAACTTCTTCGCCCGGCAGTGGCCGGGTGAACAAGTTTGACAAAACTTTACAAGTGTTCTTTGTATTGCTGCAGGTAAGTTGACTAAAGCTTTTACCCCTTGATCCTTGCTTTTATTTTTTGCGAACATCACCATTTGCCACTTCCGCGTCTAGAAGTGTTCTAATCTGAGCATTGTGTTGTGCTCTGTCGACTCAAGACCATTGTGGGTCTTGCGAGGAATTATTTACTGATGCTACCTTTGTTTTGGGCACCTTCCTGTGGGCTTAAGTACGACTTCGGAAATGTGTGGGGATTCAATAGAAATACAGCAAAAAAAAAATACGTGGAAACGTGTGACACGTCAGTTGCAGCTAAAATAACAATGTGAAAGTTCAGATGTACGCACGATCACTGACGTGTTGAATCAACTGGCTGCTATAAATAAGAAATTCTAGAAGTAGCCGAGGTTAAACGAAGCGTAGAGCATCTTTCGGACCTCAAGTTTTCTGTAGATGTTATGGAATCTTCAATGCAACTTCTTTCGAATTATTATGACCAAATACTTCACAAACTTAACAAGCTGGAAGAGCCGGTGGCATCTTTAAAGGAGCGCGTTGCCAACATTGAAGCTTCAATGGTTTGTGATGAATCAAAGAAACTATGGAAAGAAATGAACCAACTGGAGCAGTATGGGCGCCACTAGAATTTCGAAATTCCCGGGGACGCCCGTGCGACTTGCCCAGCAAGGTCAGCAACCTTGCGAGCGTATACCTTCGTTGGCTCCCCTTAGAGTGCAAGAATTTGAGGCAATTCACGGGCTTCCTGTCAAGTATGGCAAGACGCCACCCATTCTCGTGCGCTTTGTGTCTAGTACAACCAGAGATGAGTGGTTGCAAATTAAAATTGTGCTAAGCGACAGATGATCAGATAATAAATTTATAGAGAACTTAACTTCCGCGCACAGGAACTAGTTGTGGCTCGGACGTATCATGCACCATCAGTTGCACTTCGTTCCTCAAAGAGGCAAAACGTTTCTCGAGTGAGCTCCTGAGCAACACTTTGCTGTATGGTGGGTGTGGTTTAAATCATACATCCGGGACCTCTAAGAGGGGCGGATCCTAAGAATCCTAACGCACTTGTTTTGCTGTTAAATTGTCAATATTTTTTTTCGCCTCCTTCCCATGTTCTCCTGTCCGCTGTCACTTCGCCTCGCCCAAAAACCGATAGCTGGGAGTTGTGACTGTACATTTTGCGCTGTCGTCCTTCTCCTGATTTATAATGCTGTTAGAGCCGCATCAGTGTGGTTGCAGCTAATTTATCGCAACCTTGAGCATGGTGATTAGCGCTGCTGTGCAGGCGCGTCAAGCGAGCGGTCTTGAAAGCCGCGCTGTCCCTTACGACGCAATCTGTGAAAGGGTTTGCAGCGTTAGATTCTGTCGCGGGCATTTCTGAAGTGTTGTTTGTCCAGTAACCATAGTGGCTGTCACGGAGGATGACTTCGTTCTAGCCGACAGTGACAAAGACGTCAGCACTCGTCCTTTCATCTTATTTGCAAGGGCAGCTCGCACTAATGAGGAACAAAGTCCTGCGGGCATCCGCTTTTATGTATAGTGTCCTGTTTCTTTGAGGAATTTCTTAGCGTTATATCATTATATATATATTGTCACGACGATAATTAATTCGAGCTCGCCGAAAGAGAACAGCCTTCTTTAATTAAGGCCGACACTCATAATAATGCGCGCTCACCTGCGCCCGTCATCGTCTTACCCGCCGTGGTTGCTCAGTGGCTATGTATGGTATTGGGCTGCTGAGCACGAGGTCGCGGGATCGAATCCCGGCCACGGCGGCCGCATTTCGATGGGGACGAAATGCGAAAACACGCGTGTACTTAGATTTAGGTGCACGTTAAAGAACCCCAGGTGGTCCAAATTTCTGGAGTCCCCCACTACGCCATGCCTCATAATCAGATCGTGGTTTTGGCACGTAAAACCCCGTAATCTATTAGATGATCTTATGGTCGGGGCTATGTCACTCCCTCCCTCCGTCCGCCGTGCGACGTCCACACCTCTACTGCGCATGCGCATCCTCCTCCGCCTCCTCTCCTTATCTCATCTCCCCTCCTCCCTCCTCCCCCTCCTATCCTCTCCTTGTCTGATCTCCTCTCCTCTCAGCATTCGTCCTCTCCTCTCCGGATTGCGCAACGAATGGCAACACCTGCGGCTCCGCGCGCGATAATGTGAAGCAGCTTAGGTTAGAGACGCGACGGTAGGCGCCGGCAGAGGCACCGGCAACAGTCACCGACGCCGCGCGCGTTCGGTGCGAACGGGGGCAAAACGCCGACGGCGTCGACAACAGTTCTGCACGTTGCTGGTGCTGCTGCATGTCCAAGTTTATACAGCTGATAAAACTAATTTGAGTCGACCCCATGGCTGCTTCGCATACTACTCAGGGTTCCCCTACGGGAAGATGGTGTAATTTACTTTTTTTCGTCGTCTTCTCTCTGGCGATCTTGTGCCTGTAGTGGCAGCTTACTTCGCGTCATTACTCCCCACGTGAAAAGCGACCGTCCCGGTCGCCGGTCGGAGAGGGTAAAAGGTGACAGAGGGCGTGGGAGAGAGTTGATCATAGGGGCACTTCTTCGCGGGAGTAGTACGGCTTTATCCGTATTACGTGGACAATCTCGGCTCGTGCCCACCGTCGGCTCGAGTTCATAATTGTACTCTGAGGGACGACCTCGTAGTTCACGTCGCTGATTCGCCTGACGATCTTGCATGGGCCAAAGTATCTGCGCAGTAATTTTTCCGACAGCCCCTGATGACAGACAGGTGTCCACACCCAAACGTAGTCACCGGGTTTGTACTGGATGTTCCTTCGGCCACTGTTGTAACAGCGAGCGGCGGCACTCTGCTGGTTGCGGATGCGGTTGCAAACAAGCTGTCGAGCTTCTTCGGCTTTCTGCACCATGTCGTCAGCATTGTCGCTTCTTGTTGCTTCGTTGTCTACCGGGAGCATGGCGTCTAAAGGTGTTGTTACGCAGTGCCCATAAACCAGTTCAAATGGTGTGAAACGGTTGGTTTCCTGCACATCCGTAGTCTATGCGAATGTTACGTATGGTATAATTTGGCCCCAAGACTTGTGTTCCACGTCAACGTACATCGAGATCATATCGGCCATAGTTCTGTTGAGGCGTTCGGTTAGTTCATTAGTTTGTGGGTGATAGGTCATGGTTTTCCGATGATTGGTGTGGCTCAGCGTTACGATATATATATATATATATATATATATATATATATATATATATATATATATATACTCCACAAGAAAAGTAGAAAGATACCTATCAAGAAAGGGGTCAGGCAAGGAGACACAATCTCTCCAATGCTATTCACTGCATGCTTAGAAGAAGTATTCAAGCTCTTAGACTGGGAAGAATTAGGAGTGAGGATCGATGGCGAATATCTCAACAACCTTCGGTTTGCAGATGACATTGTCCTATTGAGCAACAATGGAGAGGAATTACAACAAATGATTGAGGACCTTCATCGAGAAAGTGCAAGAATTGGGTTGAAGATGAATATGCAGAAGACAAAGATAATGTTCAATAGCCTGGCAAGCGAACAAGAATTCAGGATCGCCAGTCAGCCTCTAGAATCTGTAAAGGAATATGTTTATCTAGGTCAATTACTCACAGGGGACCCTGATCATGAGAAAGAAATTTACAGAAGAATAAAATTAGGTTGGAGTGCATACGGCAGGCATTGCCAAATCCTGACTGGGAGCTTACCACTGTCGTTGAAAAGAAAAGTATACAATCATTGCATTCTACCGGTGCTAACATACGGGGCAGAAACTTGGAGGTTAACAAAGAAGCTCGAGAACAAGTTAAGGACCGCACAAAGAGCAATGGAACGAAAAATCTTAGGAGTAACGTTAAGAGACAGGAAGAGAGCGGTGTGGATCAGAGAACAAACGGGGGTAGACGATATTCTAGTTGACATTAAGCGGAAGAAATGGAGCTGGGCAGGCCATGTAATGCGTAGGATGGATAACCGGTGGACCATTAGGGTTACAGAATGGATACCAAGAGAAGGGAAGCGCAGTCGAGGACGGCAGAAAGTCAGGTGGGATGATGAGGTTAGGAAATTCGCAGGCGCAAGTTGGAATACGCTAGCGCAAGACAGGGGTAATTGGAGATCGCAGGGAGAGGCCTTCGTCCTGCAGTGGACATAAATATAGGCTGATGATGATGATGATGATGATACTATATATATACCGGAAAACACCGGAAATCAATATATATATAGTTCAAAAAATAGAAGCACGTAGGAAGACCACATAACAAGACTTTACTGACGTTTCGACCGAGGTCATCTGTGACGGGCACACTCCACCATGCGCTGTGTTTTTCCGGCTTAAGGCCCGACCACTCGAATGCGTCGGCACGCGTCGGCACGCGTCAATTCATCATATGCGTCAAAAGCGTCAGTCGCGAACAGGGTGACGCGTCCCGACGCGTGGAGATTTTGACGGTTCCCGATGCTAGAAGATCAACGACGCGAGGTGACACGACGCCGGCATCCACCCGCGAAACCAAACGTCGCGAAACCTTTGGCTGCTGATGATGGCCGCCGATGCGAAGGCGCCGACATCAACGATCGTCCGAGTTCCTTGGACGCACGACGCGCGCGACAGTGTTCCTTAAAGACAGTGCTGTGATATTAGGCCGACAACGACATGACCGACGACCGAGGGTGGTGGAAGTGCGACGAGAATTCGTGCCGGCGCCGTGCCGGCCCGCTGGGTTCCGCCGATCTTAAGGCGATTTTCTGCTAAAACATCCAACCGAATCACGATTTCCGCGACGCCCGTGCATGTTTTATTGCGATAGCAATTATAGGGACACTCAAAAGCAGATTTCTGCCGTCGGCGTCGCCGTCGCCGTCGCCGTGAGGTTCCGTATGACGTCAATGGAGATGAAATCGTCGCCGCGCGCCGAACGCTGTATGTGCGAGTGAAAGGGCGCGAGGGACGCGCGCTTTCACGGGAGTGAACGCACGGCGGAGAACAAACGCGCGTTCTGCGCTGTGCTCCCTTAAGGTAGTAAGTGGTTCATGTGGAAAGGGAAATGTTGACGCTATCTTCTGCAGCCCTTGAGGGAGCAGCTCCTGCGGGGAGCCGGAGACGATCGAACATCTCCTGCTGGCCTGCCCGGCGTACCTCCAGCAGCGGGGCCCACTCCTGCAGGAGTTCCGCCGCCTGGGCCTCCCCTCTGGCAAGGAGGAAGATCTCCTCTTCCCCGGCCGACACCACCTTTCTGCACTTCGAGGCGTCGTGGAGTTCCTTGACTCGTCAGGGCTCTCCGCACGCCTCTAAGGACATTTCTACAAGCGGGAAGGCCTCACGGCCTCCCACCCCACCCCGGGCCTGACCGGCCTGGCACAACACCCCTGCAGACTCTGCAGCACATCAAGGCCTTCCATCTCGGCCTGATACGTGCCGCCTATGCCTGCCGGTTTTGCTTCGCCCAGCCATGGCGACTCCACTCTATCCCTTCTTTCGCTCCCACTTACCCCTCCCCGTTGGCGCTGAGCCGTGCTCCCTCAAGGGCTGCAGAAGATAGCGCCAACCTTTCCCTTTCCCTCAAGAACCACTTATCATCATCATCCTTGAGGGAGCACGGCTCAGCGCCAACGGGAAGGGGTAAGTGGGGGAGAAAGGAGGATAGGGTGGAGTCGCCATGGCTGGGCGAAGCAAAACAGGCTGTGGCGGCACGTATCAGGCCGGGATGGAAAGCCTTGGTGTGCTGCAGAGACTGCAAAGGGTGTTGTTCCGGGCCTGTTAGGCCCGGGGTGGGATGGGAGGCCGCGAGGCCGTCCCGCTTGCAGAAATGATGTCTTAGAGGCGTGCGGAGAGCCCTGACGAGTCAAGGTACTCCACGACGCCTCGAAGTGCAGGAAGGTGGTGTCGGCCGGGGAAGAGGAGGTCTTCCTCCTTGCCAGAGGGGAGGCCCAGGCGGCGGAACTCCTGCAGGAGTGGGCCCCGCTGCTGGAGGTACGCTGGGCAGGCCAGCAGGAGATGCTCGATGGTCTCCGGCTCCCCGCAGGAAGAGCAGGCCGGGGACGTCGCTCGTCCTAGTCGGTGGCTGCGTGCTGCCGTCCAGCTGCAGCCGATGCGGAGCCGGAGTCTCCCTCTGCGAGCCAGGCCTCGCTGGGGGAGTGGACGTGGGGGGCATCCCAGTGCCACCCGTTTGTCTGGGTGGTGGGTCACCAGGTGTCGCCGCAGCCTCAGTCCTGTGAAGTCGCCCTCCGTCACGGCCCGACTGAGGGGCACAGTGATGTGGTGGGCGTCCTTCGCCAGGGTGTCGGCTGCCTCGTTGCCCGGGATCCCTACGTGGGCGGGGATCCAGTGCAGGGACACTGGGTGGCCTGCGTCCTGCAGCGCTTTCAGCCAGGTGGACAGCAGTGCGACTCCAAGACTGGCGCTTTCTGGCCTCTGCAGGCCGAGGAGGGCTGCCTTGGAGTCGCAGAGGATAGCCGCCGGTACCTCAGGGAGTTCCTCGGAGAGTAGGTCGACGGCCAGGTGGAGGCCTGCCACCTCCGCTGCAGTCGAGCTGGCGTGTCTGGGCAGTCGACACTGCCTGCTCTTCTGCAGGGCTGGTGCCGTGCAGGCCGCCGTGGCAGAGCCGGTGTCCGGTACCACCGATCCGTCGACGAACACCAGGAGGTGGTCTCCGAGGGTCTCCTCCAGGAGGCAGGCGGCCGTCTGCTGCAGGGCGCAGGTAGGCGAACGCCTCTTGGAAGTCCCGGGATGCTCCGTGGCAGTTGGGGACTGGAGGCCTCTGTGGTGGGGGCAGCTGTACCGCATTTGCAGGAGGATTGCCCACCTCCCTTAAGGGCTGCAGAAGTAGGCGTCTCTTTCCTCCTCTACAATCACCATATATGTAGAGCAAACGTGCCTTCTTCCGACCCACGAAAGGCCGTGGGGGGGAGGGGGAGGGAAGGGAGGCGACGTTTACCTGCGGCACCAAGTGCCTATTCATATCAGAGGCTCCGGCAACAGTCACCAACGCCGCACGCATTTTGAGCGAACGCGGGCAAAACGCTGACGGCGTCGACAACAGTTCTGCGTGTTGCCGGTGCTGCTGCATGTCCAAGTTTATACAGCTGATAAAGCTGCTATCATTACTCCGTATAGCTAGCTCTCTTCAAATTTGCTATCGCAATTGATGCTTCGCCTTTCAGGTGAAACTGCGACAACTTTTTTTAACTTTTTGTGCTCGAAACGAATGGAAACATGCTTTAGAAGTTCGAAGTCCGGATAATCAGCACTCGCCTATCGCCGATGTTGTTTACATTACTCGTAGGCCTAGCGCTTCCATGAAGTTCGCAACCGACGGTTAACGAGCCCAGCTGAGAAGCTCTGCCGAAGGAAATGAATTTTCAGTTCCGTTTTGCGCTGCTGCGTTTTGAAATATGGCACTCCTGACTTCGTGTGGTGTGTGGTGGGGTGAATGAACCGTCTGGAACTTCGGGTGGTGAACCGCGGCGTGTTTCGTGTTTGAATCGTGTGGTCTCAGATGACTCAAGTTTAACGGATCAGCTCTCCGCTGTTTCCAGCGGCAAAGTTAACTTTCGAAAGGGAAAGACACTAGTAGCCGAACAACAGGAAGTAAATCTTCTGCCCTGCCGTCTGTTTCAGCTGACAGTGTCCTCTTCGATTCAGCATGTGAAATCTAATTCAGTACAAGTTCACAGTACTCCTTCGCTAACTTGAACTTTCATGTGCGGACGTCTTATGGGCTAGTTGGGGATAAATCACTCGTGCAGCACTCAAGAACGCTGACGCTCTCAAGGAAACGTAACACAGCACTGTCATGTTTGATTTGGTGTGTCCTTAAACTTGAGCACTGCAAAATGAAATGCAATATGCGCGCCGTGTGCAATGCATGGGAGGACCTACATCATACAAGACCTGTGCGTGCAGCCACGTATACCTGGATTGCTTCGATGCCTGTTTGAGAAGCAGCACATACTGAGTCAATGAAACTGTAATTGGCTTTTCATCTCCTTTTTTGTTTATGTAAAAAGCAGATGGTGTGAGTGCATTGTGGGGAAGGGGAAAAGGTGTCATCCGTGCTTTGCGCAGTCGATATGCTTAAGCTGATCAAATCTCTTCAGATTGCACTTAAGTGCCTCTCGTTGTGATACTATAGTTGTAGTCAAAAAAATATTAACTTAAAACCAAGATCGCAATGCATATTCGCAGAATGTGTTTAATTAACACGTTAATACTTGCACTGCAGCATAATGCCAACACGCAGCATATGTGTGGTGAAAAAAAAATGTTTTGTAAACGTGCATGACTGGGCTCACAATAACAAACTTCGTGTTAGCACTGAAAAAGTGCTGCTATGTGTATAAGCCACAACAAAACCGCTGTGCGGCCAACCTACTTCCTCGGAGGCACCTCTATGAAGACCGCTCGAGACCTTCCCTCCCTGGGTGTAATCAGCCCTTCTCTCGACTTTCCCGCACAAGTCACTATAAAGCTAGTTACATTCTGGGGTTTGTGACCTGTCTCTCCCTTCCCTGTGAACCTGAGGTTTTCAGAGCACTCTACACTTCTCTCATACCGCCACAGCATGAGTACTGCTCATCAGTATAGTCCCAGTACCAAACTAACCTCGCTAACCAACTTGAGCTTGTTCAGCGCCGGCCAACGCGCACCCTCTACTCCCATTTTTTCGATCGTTGCAAGCTCATGCCAGCCTACGAGGATCGCCTCAAAGCCCTCAAGTGGCGCACCCTGCAATACCAGCGCAACATTGCGCTAGTTCGTCTATTCTGCCGGGTGCTGTGTGGCTGTCTGGAAACACATCTTTATTCTTCAGTCCGTCTGAACAAGCCGTCAGGACAGCCTGAGCTCCATCACGTCCGTACGGTCCAACACCGCAACTCCTCCATGCTTATATCTGGCATGCAGAGCTTTCTCTCCACCCCCTCGCCATTAGGACTCCCCTTCCTTGCGATCGACCTGAGCCGGCACTCCTGTGCGTTGTGCATCGTTGACTCCCCAGATCTTGCCCTGTATGCGTGTGTGACGTGCTCTGTGAGTGAGCAAGCAAGCAGCAGCAGCGTGTGTGTGGTGTGTGTGTGCGCGTGTGTGTGTGTGTGTGTGTGTGTGTGTGTGTGTGTGTGTGTGTGTGTGTGTGTGTGTGTGTGTGGTGTGTGTGTGTGTGTGTGTGTGTGTGGTGGTGTGTGTGTGTGTGTGTGTGGGTGTGGGTGGGTGTGTGTGTGTGTGTGTGTGTGTGTGTGTGGTGTGTGTGTGTGTGTGTGTGTGTTGTGTGTGTGTGTGTGTGTTGTGTGTGTGTGTGTGTGTGTGTGTGTGTGTGTGTGTGTGTGTGTGGTGTGTGTGTGTGGGGGTGTGTGTGTGTGTGTGTGTGGTGTGTGTGTGTGTGTGTGTGTGTTGGTGTGTGGTGTGTTCTGCGTTCTACACCCTGCAAATTCCTGCTCTAGATGGCTAACTATCAGACGCTCTAGCGTACGGGCCATGACTTTTTTAGCCTATCGAGCTGTCTAGGCCGCCATGTTACTGCTAAGATTATTATTATTATTATTATTATTATTATTATTATTATTATTATTCTTATTATTATTATTATATTATTATTATTATTATATTATTATTATTATTATTATTATTATTATTATTACGACCCATTAAATGTGTTGTAGTCAGCATGACACGTAATTCAAAATATTTCTGGAGCTTCGTGAGCTCTCATTCTTCTAAAGAGAGCGCCGAAGAGGTACCTATTCTTGATGAAAATGGTGATGTTGTCTTGAACACTGCTGATCTCATTGCACAACATTTTTGTTCTGTATATGATGTAAAGGAGGCTGCAAGTAACCTTCCTTCTAATACTGGCACACTGTTTACGCTAACAGTCAATGAAGACCTTGTTTCCAAGTGTATGAAGCAACCTTCCCTTTCTTGTGGTGCTGATGGTATTCCTCCCACACTGCTTAAGACGTATGGAAGCGTCCCTGTTCTACCAAGCATATTCCATAGTTCCCTAAAGTCTAGCACATTTTCTAGCACTTGGTAGGTAGCATGGATCCTGCCCGTGAACAAATCGGGTGCTAGGAGTGCAGTTTCTAACTACCGGCCTATATCTATCTTCTGCGATGTGTCAAAAGTGCTTGAATTGGTATTGCATTCCCTGCTTTCTTTCTGTTAGTGCTAACAACATTTTAATAGATGAACAGCATGGTTTTGTAGGCAGATGACTTGAAGCTATTTAAGTGTTCACAGTGTTCATGACTGCATTGACCTCCAAAAAGAACTTTTTTCACTCTCAAACTGGTGCACAAACGATAAGGTGCTCTTAAATGCTTCCAAAACTATGGCATTACATTATACGCGCAAAACACACCATGTACAACTTTCATACACCTTTCGACACGCTCCCCTGCCCAGGGTCGATGAAATCAAAGATCTTTGTGTGTACTTCGACAAAGCACTAAGCTTCTGTTCACACGTTAAATATGCCCAACGTGCCCTTCACGGTCTTAGAATTGTTCCACTCACCTGTTCTGTTTCTGAAACCCGGTTGTGCCTGCTCATTCTGCTGTGTGCCTTCCGCTACTAGAGTATGTCTCTGTAGATTACGGTGCAACGTGCAAATCTAATTCTGACCTCATTGAACGCGTCCAGAATAAATTGATATCTGTCTTCAAGCACCCAATTTGCCATTCTGGCGACCATATAGTCCAGCCCTCTCAAATATACCTCAACTCACACCTCAAGACTGCCTTAAATCTCACCCCTTCGATAATAAAGATGTTACTCACTGACTCAAGACTTGTCAAATTAGACCTTTTGTTCCTGTATAAGGTAGTCCATGGCGTTATACACACCCTAAAGCTTCTTGATCATGTGCAATTTTTTTTGTTCTGTAACAGTATACCACGTAACATTCCACATTCTCTGCCTGGCCCTGTTCCATTAAAGACTGTCCTATATATGGCTCGACTCCAAAAGACATAAGAATTGTGCCTGTTTTGACATATTTCAGTGTTCATTTTCTTTTTATTGTACATTGTCACGTTCTAGGAGAAGACGCGACCTGAAGCGTTCCGTCCGAGTCTCTAACCGCCAGCTGATCAAACGGAAAACTCAAGCACCCGCGCCTGTATCGGAGAGTCATCGTCTGCTTCTTCGCTGGCTCCCGTCAAAGCAGGTGCCGGCGCATGGCACGTGGTTTGGCGCGCGTCTTCGTCTTTCTAATTATGTGGCGCCTGTTGCAAGGTGTGGCAATATATGTAGATAATCATGTTGTATGATTAACTGCCTTTTATGCTTACTTGTTTTCCTTTTCCCTATTTGTTTCTCTCTCTCTCGCATTGTTTTGTCTACCACATTTGTGTTCTCTGTACATTTTGTCTCGCATATTGCTTTTTATGTGCCCCAGTACGAAGGCTCTCTAGCTGTTCCTGGGCCCTATAATAAACATTTGATTATTATTATTATTATTATTATTATTATTATTATTATTATTATTATTATTATTATTATTATTATTATTATTATTATTATTATTATTATTATTATTATTATTATTGTAGCATACATTTGTTTTTTTAATATCAACTAGTATAATATTTCAGTTCAGTAGATTTTGTGCAATATTGTTATAGTGTGACAATTTTTTAAAGCATCATTAACTGTAATTAAACGCTATTTGCCTGATCATATGCATTAATTTCTTCTGATGTATAATAACGGTTGGCTACCATGTCCAGTGTTGTGCAATAAAATAATATAGCACAGCAATTATCACGTGCCTCACGGAAAAAAATTCAATGTCTTTCTCAATCAAAACATCATTGTAGGCGGAAAAGACAAACAAACTGGTATTTCTTTATTTTATTTTTTTGTGGTGACTTCAAGTGCATAAATTGTGAAAATAACCTGTTTATAATATTTTTGATATTATGCAAATGAGCTGCCCCCATAGATTTGAATAAGTGATTCAATAGTACAACTTGCCAAAGGGCAATGAAAGACACCTATTAGAGACCGCTGATTCTCAAGATTGTACTATCTGACTGTATGTAATTTCATTAATGTCGAGAAAGACTGCACATGTTGAAACCAGTTACAACATGGACTTTGCACAGTGAAAACATTTCTAGCAATTCACTCAATGCCGCTCAATGTGAAGACCCCTCGATGCGGTGTTGATGCTTCAAAACAACCTAGAAAAATTAATTAGATGTTCCATGGGCAATATTTGACAGGAATCGGTATAGATACGAAATCGGTAAATTTTAGCTGTTCCAAATGTCTTTTTTGTGAGCGCTGCATGTGTCTCAATTCTTTTTTTTTTCTGATTTTCTCAGAACCCACTTTCGCGTTTCTTTCATACACCAACAAGCATGATTATATTTCTAATACACATTTATTCAATCATACCTTGCACACCTAATTCTTACATAGTGAGAGTAGTGGAGTAAAAAATGAAATCATACGACAGCTTTTGACATGATATGGCCTGGTCGCGCAGGGGTTTGCAAAGCGATCTTGCAGGCAACGAAGCGAACGCAAATCGCTGATATCGATATCTTGTGCACTATTGTTACTTAAAAGTTAAAAAGAAGTCGTTGCGGCAGGCGTACATTCATTAATCAACCGTGTTTTTTTATATCTAAAAGAACATACAGATCACCAACTTATTGTTTCAAACTTAATTTACAGCAGGCTGTTTTAGGCCACACTAGGACGGTTAAAGCAAAATGGTCCAGCAACAGTGCACTGCAGTCGAGGAGCGAGCGTCGGCGCGTGTCGGAGCTTGTGTCCAGTGGTTGCGTGCCCCTCTTCCTCCAACCGACGCGAAGCGACGCGTTGGCTTGTCGGCGCTCACTGAAGCGTGCCGACGCATGCCAGTGGTTGGGACCGAGCTGCTGCGCGAACTCAGAGACTCACGGGAATCGACAGAGCGGTGTGTGCCAACTGTGCGCCGACATAGAGACGCTAGAGCATCTCCTTCTCCACTGTCTTGCTTTTGATGGTGAGAGAGGGGAGCTCAGTGACTCCTATCGCCGATATGTCCTCCCTGCCAACACGCTCAAGTGCCTACTTTTCCCGGATGCTCACAGCTCCCTGGTCAAGCAGATCCTATCGGCGTTGCTGGACTTTTGCAATGCCACTAATCTCAGAGCGCGACTCTAAGCCCCGCATCCGCTTCGTCCTTACTTGTCGTTTTTTTTTTTTTTTTTTTTTTATGTTGCCGGCCACCTTCTTCCAGTGAGACCCCTCGTGAGACAGGAAGAGACAGTTACGGCACTGCACTTATTTCTTCGCATTTGCCCACTAATAATCACATACTACTTAATTCGCGCTGATGCGCGACGCAGCAAGAAGGTCAATTCGCTCGCTGCTGCGGCCGCGCTTCCTCACTTCAGCGTTTTGACTGCGAGTTTCCGCGGTGATCGAGCGAGATGTGTTCATGTTTTCTTGTGCACGCGTGACACCATGCTTGTTAATTTAGTTAGTACGCCTATGTTTACAAGTTTATGAGGCCCATAAAACTACTACCCTTGCTTTGTGTAGCTGTCCACTAATTTACTATCGCAATCGATGCTTCGCCTTTCTGACGAAACTGGGACTTTTTTGATAACCTACACAATAAAGTCTTCCGCACTGCATGCTTGCAACACGTTGCGTTTCCGAAGGCCTGCAAGAAAGCACACTGGCCTGCTGGACATGAAATCAAATCAAAATATTTATTCCAACATTACAAGGCAAATGCAATGTTGAGGATGACAGGTAAAAAGCCTCCTTGAAGGCTTGACCAGCCCTGCATCCTATACACTTCGCAGAGCAGTGCTTACAAAGCACAAAATGATCAAAAGAAACTCGTAAACAAGGTAATGTAAGGTTTCCAAGTCAGTTTTAAGAGATAAGCGATATCGAAGATTTATTGAAAAATTATTTAGGGAAGAATATGTTACATTTTATATAGTAATACCTAAGTATAAGAGCGTAGAAAACCCTTAAATTCTGGAGGGCTACATTTTTCCAATATCAATGCCTATTTCTTTAAAAGAATTTAATAACCTCGGTAAAATATTTTCAAGCATCTGTTTGCTATAGTTTGTCCTATGTCTTACAACATTCCATATTTCAGTGCTGTGGGTGGTATAGGCAGGTACATTGTGATGCAGGTTGGCGGTTACCACAAGCGTAACGTTATGTTTCTTTATACTGAAGTAATACTCCCGTAGGAGTCTATATGTGTACAAGTCACGATTTCTTCTTATGTGGTACCAATCGAAGAGTGGTGCGGTGTGTTCAGTGCAAGATACATTGGCAATAATACGTAGCGCCCTTTTCTGCATGACAAGTATATTGTTAAGATTTGTTTGTGTGCTAGTACCCCATACTAAATGACCGTAATTGATGTGCGAGGCAAAAAAAGCATTATAAAGCAGTATTTTAACAGAAGTGGGGAAAGTGTGTCTATTGCGACTTAGCATACCAACTGTACTGCTGAGCTTCTTGAGGACTGAGTCTATGCTGGTCGTCCCATTGTAAGTTGTTGGAGAAGGTTACACCAAGAATTTTAATTGTGTTCACAACCTCAATATTCATAGACTCAAACATTAAATTGTGATGCTGTGGGATTTCTTTACCTGGAGTTTGAAAAATTACTGCTTTGGTCTGATTGCAAGTAACCTGTAGACAATTCTTGTTTGACCAAATAGAAAGCCTATCAAGAAGTTCATTTGCCATTCTCAGTAATTCTGTGTAGTAATGAGAAGATAAGAAAATACTTGTGTCATCGGCATACATTACAAATTTTACTTGTTTGTAAATAGATATTAGATCATTGACATACATGCTGAAAAGTAGCGACCCCAGAATACTTCCTTGTCGTACACCTGAAATTATTTGTTCGGGTTGCGATTTGAATTCATTTATTGAGACAAATTGATGCCTGTTATTGAGATAGGAGGATAATAATGCGAGTGGTGTGTCCCTTACTCCATACCATTCTAGCTTACTGAGGAGAATATTGTGATTGATGTGGTCGAAAGCTTGCGTCTAATCAACAAATATACCGATTGTTATTAACCTGTTTTAAAAGTTTCTTAATATGTACTCTTTCTGATCTGAGAGTGCCAGTTCTGTGGATTTGTGCTTCTGAAATCCATACTGAGATTAAGTTATGAGATGGTATCTGCTACAAAATTTTGGATAATTTACCCCAAGCCCTTTGAGAAAATTAGGAGGATCGATATTGGGCGATAGTTTTTAAAATTTTGTTTGTCACCTTTTTTAAAAAATGGGGGTCACTCTGGCAGTTTTCATTCTGTCAGGAAAAGTACCACAAAAAATACACAAGTTGTAAATGCACACCAAAATAGGGGCGATTTCATAAATGACATATTTAATAGGCCGTATCTGCAGGTCGTCTACGCAGAGCTACGTGAATTTTTAAGGTTCAAATAAACTGAACACACATGTTCTAGCATACCTCCGTGAATTCGCAAGAAGACGTTTTGTAGGAGCGACTGCCGGCCTCAACTGCCAGGCTAAACCTGCCTGTTGCTGCGAACCACTACCACAGAAAAAATGCTACTACCTGCCGCATATTTCAGGTACGTTAAGGGAGAGCAGTCATGTCCACCCTGTAAGCCCTCCTGTGCAGCATCGAGCTTCGCCATTACTACATGGTTTCGTGTATAAACGAAATAAACGTACATGTTTACTCCCTCTATGCAATAAAAAGTCGTCCTGACTGATACTATGTAATATTACCAATTGCTGAAAGTGCTATAGAGGATTTCAAGTATGATGATGCATGCCCAATCATCATGTTTTTTTTCTCCCACTTTTATGAACACGTGTCGTGTTCGAATCATTGCGAGGTCAGTTGCCGAGGCATTCACCAGACCGTGGTCGCGACACCCAAGGCACTCTCCGTTTGATTGGTGTGCATATTAGTTGCAAAGGCAGTGGTGGTGTTGTCTGGCCACGGTTCATTTTGAAGTCAAGCCCTCGGAGAGCCGTTGCAGATGCTAGCGTTCGTAAGACATACCAGCAAACTCGTACACGCAATTTCTCCGGCATGCCCAAGGACGAGACACGGAGATTTCGCTACTTGAGGCCTGCACAGCGTCTTCATTGTCACTAATGAGGAAAGGAAATAATGACCACTGCTTATAATCATGGTCGGATTACGCCCTACTCACTCAGCTTTAGTCAACGTTTAAACTTTACTTGTCAATAATTTCTTTCTATATTTCTTTGTTTATTTTATGATTCTCGATATTGACCCTCACCCCTGCTTAAGTCACTCAGCCATCCTTGTTAGTAAAGTTCATTCTCTTCTCTTAGTATGACCCCATCGATGTAATCAAGACGCAATAACTCCAGCATAAGAAAAGAAAACTTGCGAAGCGTTACTTGCCTTCGGAGCACATGTTGTTAGCATGTTTCTAACTCGTTGGGGTGAATTATTATTAAAGTGAAGCTCTGCAACGTTCATTCCTTAGTCTGAGTCGGGTTGCGCCGGACTTACACAGGAGCACATTCTTCTGAGCATGTTGACTCAGCTACAGTAGTTTGGACGTGAAAACTGCACACGACCAAAGTGCTGTAGCTGAGTCAGTGCTAAGAAGAATGCACGCGTCGAAACTGCTGTAGCTGAGTCAGTGCTCAGAAGAATGTGCTCCTGTGTAAGTCCTGGGCGACCCGGTGCGCGTACTAGAAGGCAGGGCTAGAAATCGTTTTTCAGGACACAGTGGTACGTACTTTCAGCCGCTGTATAAAATTAGAATTACTGTCATTCACTCATCGTTTTTTCGTTATTTATTGCCAATGGCTTGTAAACCACAGGTTGTCATGTCTTTGGTTCAGTAACATTTTTTTTTTTGGTGAGGTTCCATTACAGTATTTATTTTGTACGAA
Organism: Dermacentor silvarum; assembly: GCF_013339745.2. NCBI lineage: Eukaryota > Metazoa > Arthropoda > Arachnida > Ixodida > Ixodidae > Dermacentor > Dermacentor silvarum. The sequence continues at coordinate 234,697,880 of NC_051155.1, forward strand.
TTAACTCATCAACGTATCACTTACGATAGCTAGCGCTCCGAGCATAAAACATTCATGTTCTGAAGTTTTGTAGTAGCTAACAGTAAAATACATATTTAGGCGAAACCCTTAGTTGTCTGTTAGCAGAGCCCTTCGTGGTGACCTTGGCGAAACTGCGCCATGACGAAAAATGTTCAACGCCGCAAAAAATGCTCGGAACCCCGTCACATTTCTCAGGGAGGTTCCTGTAAACAAAGTTAATTAGTTTCTTTGAAAAGAAAATTTGCTATGTAGCGAAGAGGATCGATACCCCGCACCTCCACCAGAATCTAGTGTGAATACAGGGCATGAGAGCAGCAGGCAGCGTTGGCAGCGTGTCTCAGCCAGAGCAGCTAAGGCAATCTCCAGCTCGCGCCTCCCGGACGACTGGCGATGTGTCTGCAGCGCCGGGCATTCCTCTTCACTACAAGTAACATTTCAGTCTGGGTGGGAATCAAACCCGGGCCTCCGTGGTTTGAGATGAGCACGCTTCTCTGAAGCCACTGCTGCTCCACGGTTCTGGCTTACTAAAGGTGGGCCTAGTGCTTGCATGATTGCACACGTCCCGTCTCAGCCATCACGCTGACTAAAGGTGTGGCCTAGTGCGTCCACTAACATGCTGCACTTTAGGTACTAAGTTAACTCTTCAAATGTGGTGTTCAGAAGGTTGCCTTATTGCCAAACGTCTACTTCCCATTGCGACTCGTTATGTCTTACAAGAAATCTAGCCCCGGTTGTATAACTTGACGCATTACCAATATGTCTTGCAAATAAGTCTAACCCCGATTGTATAACTCCATGTATTACCAAACGTGCAGCAGGCTTTCGCCTTCTTGTGTTACAAGAGTGTACAAGAGTGTAACACCTGCCGAACTTTTTATTGTTCGTTAACTTCGTGAAGCCCGTTTCACATGGTGCGATTTTGCAGTGCGTTTTTCGCAGCTACGATTTCCGCAGATGCGAAATTCGCAATTCCGTTTCACATGGATCTACGGCAGCTGCGTTTTTCGCATACTCGTTAAGCATTTTGACTGGCGATAACATATGAGCGAGCCGCCTCCTATTGGTCGTCTGTTTCCACCGCTACAGTGGCCACCAACGCATCTGCGTTTTTCGCAGAGAAGTTCAGCACGCCGAACATCGAAAAAACGCACGCACGAAGGGTCTGGCAGCCTATTTTCCGCAGCTGCGAATTCGCACGTGCGAATTCGCAGACAAAATCGCACCATGTGAAACGGGCTTTACTCGTGTGCGTTGTGATTCGGGACAAAACGTTCAGCTTCGAATACGTAAGATATATAAACCACTCACTGGTCGCCATCCTCTCTAAAGAGTGCACTCATATAATACGTCACTTTGACTCTCAGTTTCGTTGAATGGAGCTGCACAATAGTCTACACCATGAAAACATAATTTATAAGCACGAGTGCGTGTCTACTAAATTTGCGGCGTTACCTCGCATCCTGTTTTCAAGGAAACCTAGCCTTTCATAAAAAATTATCACAAAATTGTTCAAATACAGCAATACCTTGGTTTGCATTAGATGACGGTTCGACGTTTTATTCCGAATGTTATAGCACAAGAAACAAGGACGACGGTATGGCGAGCCATCAGCGTTCACTTAACCGACAACACTCCAATCTCGCCTAGAGATCGCTCCTTCCCACAAAGGAAACCTGGGAGGACATTCGCTACACTAAAGGAGAGTTAACAGAACGCCATTTAACGGGTGGTACATCCTCTTTTCTATTTTATATGCCCCTCCATTGTGAACAACAAGCACTTGCGAGGTAATGAGCTCTGAGTACAAAGCTTGGAATTAGAATGCCACAGTGTTCAATCCATTAACTAGGAAGCTTTACTCAAGTGAATAGCGTGTTTAGCATATTTTACAAATTGTGGAGTTAAGCGTCCTCAAACTGCACAGTGTGTCATAAAGGACGCCGTAGCGCTAGATCTCCAGAGTGATTTCGACCATCTGGTTAAATCTGTCTACAGGAGCGTTTTTGCATTCCACCCGAAGTGCCCCGCCTCAACCGGTAATCGAAGCGCCACGGATACGACGCGGTGGGTTTTGAGGCAGCAAATAACTGGCGCGGCAGATAGTAGACAGTACAGAGATAACGAATTTACGAGCGTCACACTGTTCGTAAGCGACGACGGCAGTCAATTCATTTTTCTAACGAACAGCTGTTCAGTAAGCATTCGACGCCAAACTGTGTCGCGCTGGCCGTCTCGAAGAGAAAACTCCCTCACCCCCAGTCTTTTTTTTCTATCAGAGCAATGTCATTGTCTTGTCCTGTACAAGGAAGCGCGGTAAGAGGCGCGCTGCCTTAGAATGCGACACCAGATGACGCCACCTTCGCGCGTCACGGTGGCAGAGTAGCAGCTGGTCAGGTTCCTGCCGATCACTGATTTCGCCGCAATTCTGGCAAGTTTATTCCATTGCAAAGTGAGACATTTTGAATACAGAACCATACGAATTTACTACGTCCGCGCAAAAGTTAATCGTCGATGCAGCATCACTGCAGACCATGAAAGCAGGGTAGCAGCTTTTCGCTGACTATGTTGTGCCGCTGCTGAAATTGGATCAGATTTCGCCATTTATGAAGGCATTCAGTACCTCTATGTGGTCGCCGACTTGTCATATGAGATCTAGTGCTCTCGCTGCCAAGAAGCTGAAAATAAGTTTGCGAACTGACAGAAGCTTGCATGCAATACAGTGTCCATCGATCACGTGAAAGTACGCAAGTTCACTGCAAGGTTTGTAATTAGTAAATGCGGATTCCCCCACCACTAGCCATTCGCTCTCACTTACTATACTGTGCGACTATCACTGCACCCGATGATTGCGTGCCGTGCTATGACCTGATCACAAAATACTTTTGTGAAATTTTTATAACTCTCGTGTGCTAAAATTTCTATTCCACCGTTGTTTTGTGTCTGAAATATCGCTATCCCACAAAAGAAAGCCGCGCACCAATGTGTATTTACGATTGACCCTACTTCCTATTTCCGGCTTTCGCGGTGACTGCTCAAACGAGCAACATTTCCTTCGATCTCATTTGTGTGTGTTCGTCGCTCTTGTTTCTATAATGAAACCAGCAGCCTCTATGCTGAAAACGAAAGCCTGCTCGTGAAGGCTAATCAGCCCGTGCACTCAGTAAAGACGCAATCAAATTGCCGCTGGGAAAGCAGGAAAATGAGGCCAACGAGCAACAATGACACTAACCGAAAGAAGTACGCCCTCTCGGCCATGGATCTCCAATGCCATTGCAAGCCCTCTTCCGTCTGAGAAAGATTTTTTCTCTCTTTATTTAGCCCTTCTCGTTGCGATTCCGGTTGAATGAACATCATAAACATCATGGCACAGAAGTCACCGTGTCTGCCGGAATGTTTTGTGTGCTTTTCAGCATGACCCTCTCATTCGAGTATGTTTGAGCAAAGCGGCGGACTTGTTTGTTCTGCAAGAGTAATTAAGCATCAGCGCTCTCGTGCATGGTGTTTACACACCACGCTCTAATTACCACATCCATTGGCTGTTTCTGCGTGGTTATTACGTTCTCATCGCTGAAGGACACAGCAATCGGGCGCTAAGTTCGTATTTGTGAGTTCTTGCTTCACCGAAGAGCTTTGGGCTGCAATAAGCATCGCAATGTAAAGGCTGAACACAAGTAACCAAGGCACGCTTTGCATCGATTCATGGGGAAAGGATCCTTATTACTGCAATTACGAAGGACCTTTAAAAGATAAGCTGCACCTGCGCGCCCTTATGAGTGCTTATGGTTTGAGCTCAGTGTGGACAAAGGGTGTGCCGCTGTGGATGATAAATCACTCGTCTGCTCTACTGCTTAAAACAGGTCAATTCGTCTCCGTTCAAGCGTTTACATATTTATTAACGCCTTATATATCTCATGGTGAGGTCTCCGTTTCAAGGCCGTTTCAATACCGCGTTGTCGACATGAAACGGTCTTCTTAAGATAAGGGGCCATAATACGCACAAAGCCACGATTAAGGGTGAAAAATTATTAAGCAAGTGAACTGAAGTGATAATTGTTATACAGATAGGTGAATGAGGCGAATTAAGAGTGAATTGATGTTGAATTAAAGGGGTTTAGTTGGGTGATAGGAGTGAAACGAAAGGTAATAAGATGGAGTGATCTAAGATAGTGAAGACCTCAAGGTGAATCAAGTGGTGATAGGAAGAATCAAGAGTGATGAACATGGGAAATTGCGAGTAATAGAGCAAAGCAAGTGTCATGGAAGTAAAACTGAGGTTATAGATTTAATGAAGGGAAACCAAGCAGCGACAAGGTGAATCAAGATTGAATCAAGTGTTAATTAAGAGTGAATCAAGGGGTTATGGAGTGGGGGAGTGACTTGCAAGAAAATATTGTAAGTATTTATGCGCACTTCATCTTCATCTGTACAAAACAATCATCAATCATCGGCTCGTTTTCATAGTAAAATATTTAGCGCGCACAATCGACAAGGACACAGTGAAGGGAGAGAGAGAGAATAAACTTTAATAAAAGGAGCACGCGAGCGTAGGTAGCTCCCCCGCTCTGCAGTGGGTGGTCCCCTCAGTCCAGGAGTCCAGCGGCCTTAGCTGCCCTTCTCGCTCGGTTGACCAGGTTGAGCTGGTCCGTCGACTCGGAGCTGGACAGTGCTGCCTCCCATTGCCGTGTGGTGGGGTGTGTTATGGGTGTTAGCTGCGGTGTGCTTGCGCAAGCCCATACCATGTGGTAAAGTGTTGCACATTGATCACAGTGTGGACATTTATAGGAATACAGCGCAGAGTGTATGGCGTGGTAAAGACTCAAATGTGGATATGTGTTTGTTTGGAGTTTTCGCCATATTACGGCCTCCTCTCGCGTCAGAGAATTATGAGGTGGGGGTAGTGTTCTTCGTGAAAGGCGATAGTTTTGTAGGATGTGAGTGTAGGTTAATGGTATGGGCTCTGGTTGGAACTGCTCGGCGCGGTCATCTCGCGGCTCCCGGTGTGCATGCGCTCGGGCGTAGGAGTGTGCCTGCTGATTGCCGCGTAAGGACTCATGCCCCGGAGTCTACACGATTTGTATGTATGGTGGCAGCTGGTGCGCTCCATTCAGAATGCGATGTGCAGCCCTGGAAATTTTGGCCCTGGAGTAATTTCTGCATGCCGTCTGAGAGTCCGTCAGAACTATGACGCAATCCCACTGCGGTCTCGTCGTGATGGCTAACGCTATCGCTAGTTCCTCTGCCTCCGCAGCGCTCACTATGGAAACCGACGATGCATTTATTTCGGTCCCGTGATTGTCGACTACGCTGGTGACGAATGCGGTGCTTCTTGCGGTGCTGGCCGCGTCTACGTACAAGACATTGGGGTGGTTTCCATACTTTCTCGCGAGCGCCTGCGCTCGGGCTTGTATCCGTCCAATGTGGAAGTTTGGGTGCATGTTCCTGGGAATCGGTGAGACGTACATAGTTTATTGTATTCGTGTTGGTATTTTGGTCAGTGCGCTGGTCTTCCGTACGGAATATCCAAGACGTTCCAAGACGCAGCGTCCCGCTATTGTGCGTAGTAGTCTTTCCTTCTGGCTTACCAGGTGGGCCTCTATGATTTCCCCGTGATGTGTTGTACACCCCTGTCTCCTCGAGGCGAAAAGTCGCCGTTCCGGGTGGGAGTCCGACCGCTTGCTTATACGCCTTACACACACACACACACACACACACACACACACACGCACACACACACGCACACGCACACGCACACGCACACACACACGCGCACACACACACACACACACACACACACACACACACACACACACACACACACACACACGCTTGTGTGTCCCCCTTCACTGTGTCCTTGTCGAGTGTGCGCGCTAAATATTTCACTATGAATTCGTACCAACTCGCCCAACTATCAATTCTGCTGCAGTTCATGGGCTTGTGTTCTTTTTGCGTCGGCGCCATCTTTCCTTCTTGGAATAAATCGTCGTCTCGACCGTGGTATTTCAATATATGTAATATTCGAGGTTCCAAGTGAGAGAGAAGGGAAGCGCAGTCGAGGACGGCAGAAAACTAGGTGGGGGGGATGAAATTAGGAAATTTACAGGTGTTAATTGGAATCAGCTAGCGCAAGACAGGGGTAACTGGAGATCGCAGGGAGAGGATTTCGTCCTGCAGTGGACATAAAAATATGCTGATGATGAAGTGATAATGACTCAGCAAAAACAGTGCTGAGTCACGGTTGAGTTTAGTGAATTGTAGGAAGGGAAACTTGCAAAAAAAACATGATGACTTGCAAAAAAACATGATGGCTTGCAAAAATTACTGTAAATTGCGGTTTCAGAGTGACGATGACTCAGCAAAAAAAAAAGTGGTTGTCGTGTCATTGAGTTTGCGACGCTCGGGCTTTAAACTGCAAGTTGTCTTAGTTGCAGCAGTAAGGGAACCCTAGTAATTTTTCATTATTCTCGCTACAGCAAGTTTCTGAAGAAACATTTTTCGCAGCGGTGTGAGCGAGTGTACGAGGTAACCTCTGGAAGCCGTTAACGTTTGCAGCGTAAAGCGCTTAAAGGCAGTGTTAATGAAGAGAAGTAAAGAATGCTGTTGCGCAAGCTGCCGCGGCGATGGCACCTTGCGACGTGGGGAGTGACGTCACTAGCCTTTCATATACAAAACAACCAGCCTATCAACTGATTTCAGTGTTATTGCAGCACCGCTATGGGTAGGCAACGCATAGTTAGGACTCCCGAGGAGCAGCGTGAATGCGAGGGGCGGCAAAGGGAAATGAAACGGCAATACGATAAGCGGCGGCGTGCTGCCAAAATTTACGAACGTCGTTTCCAAGAGGCTCTGCGCAAGCGCCAAGCTAGGAAGGATCCGAATGTTCTTGCTGAAGAAGCTCAGCGCAAGCGACAAGTCGGGCAGGATGAGGGTGTCCGCACCAGAGAAGCCGATCGCAAGCATTGCATACCTCACTCAGCAGTTGCAGTGGTGGTTTTCAATAGACATCCACTTTCGCTGGGCAGGGAGTATTGTTACAGGGAGTATTTTTATCCAAGGCCAACGCATTTACACCTCTTGCTAGACAAAAGCGTTAGCCTGAGCTCTTTGGTTGCACATAGGAGAGATTGTTTCCAGTAGAACGCACTGAAGCGGAGAGAAAGGGACGAAAGCACATGCTCTACTAGCAACTGGATGTTTATTCGTTTTCGGCACTTTTTATAGCACGACGCAGGCAATGCTTCTTTTTTCTTTTTGTCACGTCGATTGCCCGTCTCTTAGGGTGACAGATCGTTTCTGCGCCTTTCTTTTTCTGTTAATAGTATCGATGCTGTACTGATTGCACACCATCGATACTACTAACAGAAAAAGAAAGGACTACATGCGCAAGAGCGATCTATCACCCTAAGATACGGATAATCGGCGTGACAAAAGAAAAAAGAAGCATTGGCTCTCTCGTGCAATAAAAACTGGGAACAACGAATAAGCATCCAGTTTCTAATCCAGCGTGTGCCGTTGTCGCTTTCTGTCCGTGTCAGTGCGTTCTGCTGGAAATCATTTGTTAATTCTTGCTAGAGGTGTTGTGAAAGTGTATTGTGGGCGGTGAGAGCACTTAAGAGCAGCGTGCTTAGTGCAATATTGTTGTCAGAGGATAAAGGCTCCAATACGAGGCGTATTTTCATTTACACTTGTGGTTTCAAACGATGTCACGGAAAATTGTGTTCCGTGGACTGTGCTTAACACACCTCACCACATGCTTCACTGCGCGCACACGCAGCAAAGAAGAAAGCACATGTTTCTGGTGAACGTTTACCGAAGTGTCTCGTTAGACCTATCTGGATTGGTGTATGAAGAATTTGTTGGTGCGCTAAATTGAGCAACATGAAGCAGCATTTAATATCTGAAACCACCTCAAACTCATTGAACGGCCGACTTTGAGTATGAAAGGCTCCGGGCAACGTACCGCAGATCTGAAAGACGTGCTCGTAGGACATTGTCTGTAGCTGGCTTTCGCTACGCTAGGTGAATGCAAAGACATACCTAACGTTACCTGGACAAGCTGGATACTCGTAGGTGGCAATGGTGGACCTTTTGTTTTAAGCTTGATCCTATAAAACCGCTGTCAAGAATGTAGAGCATTGTGCGCGGCCTGAACACCCCGTCGATCAATTCCATCCTTTTAGTTCTGTTGTACTATGCCCTAACAGCAGCGAGTGGGACATGGCGGATACTTTCTGCTTTAAGATCACTGCTGCAGCAGCGCTCGCAACTTTGCCCCGAGCAGCTCAGGAGGTTTCAGCAACAGGGAGCACTATTGTAGCAGATGAGCCTTTTTCGATCATGGAGCTGCTTGGCGCGTTGGCGTTGATGAACAAGGCGACATCTCCTGGCCCTGGCTGCGTCAGCTACGCCGAGCTATCACATTTAGGCGACAAGGCAAGGATTTCCCTTCTTACCCTATTTAATGCAAGCTGAGAAGGTGGCCGATTTGAACCTTGCAAGAAACTAGCGCGTGTTATCCCTGTCTTCAAGCCTGGCAAGTCTCCATCAGACATAAACTCCTATCGCCCGATAGTTCTTCTCAATTGCGTCCTAAATCTTATTGAGAAGCAGATATTGCTGGTTGCTGATGAACATGAATGCCTACCCCCTGAAAATTTCAGGGTTCAGAAAGGGCCGCAGCAGCAGAGACTACGCGATTACCCTTGTCACCTGCGTAAAACTCAACAAAGCTGCACGCAACATCAATATCGGCGTATTCCTGGACATCAAGGGAGCGTTCGATAACGTGACTCGCGAGGCTGTCTTATACGCTCTGAAGTTCGTTTGAGTTAGTGGTTGTATATACCGCTGGATCTTGGACAACCTCACTGATTGGTCAGTCAACATGTCCACAAAATAATGTGACACAGCTCCGCATACAGCGCATCGAGGGACTCCCCTGGGCGGTGTGCGTTCCCACATCAATTCCAATTTCTGCTTCTTGGGATAAAATTGCCAGGTTATGGCTCAAACACTTCATTTTTAGCAAAAAGATGCTAAGCACAGATAATGACTTTCTAAGAATATTGTTTATTTTATTTTTTAATTGTTCATAGGTGTCTTCCTCATCTTTAAACAATAGCTGTAAACTACCAACTGCAGAGGCGAGTCAGTGGTCGGAATGTGAAAACGAAAAAAAAAAACTATTTCCTAATACTGTGTCAAATCTCCAGATCGTTTTTTTTTTTTTTTTTTTTTTTGCTTATAGTTCAGCAGCCTTGATGCGCCCAGGTGGTTCACTAATTAGCTCTTCACTATATCTTTAGAAGTAGCGACAGATAGAAGGACATATCATCAGCAGCAGCATGCAGCCTATATTTATGTCCACTGCAGGACGAAGGCCTCTCCCTGCGATCTCCAGTTACCCCTGTCTTGCGCTAGATTATTCCAACTTGTGCCTGCAAATTTCCTAACTTCATCACCTCACCTAGTTTTCTGCCGTCCTCGAGTGCGCTTCCCTTCTCTTGGTATCCATTCTGTAACTCTAATGGTCCACTGGTTATCCATCCTACGCATTACATGGACTATCCAGCTCCAGTTTTTTTTTTTTTCTCTCTCAATGTCAATTAGAACCGCTCTCACACCGCTCTCTTCTCGTCTATTAACGTTAGGCCTAACATTTTTCGTTCCATCGCTCTTTGTGTGTGGTCCTTAACTTGTTCTCGAGCTTTTTATTAACCTCCAAGTTTCTGCCCCATATGTTAACACCGGTAGAATGCAGTGATGGCACACTTTTCTTTTCAACGACAGTGGTAAGCTCCCAGACAGGATTTAGCAATGCCTGCCGTATGCACACCAATCAAATTGTATTCCTCTGTAAATTTTCTTCTCATGATCAGGGTACCCTGTGAGTAATTGACCTACCCGCCGTGGCTGCTCAGTAGCTAAGGTGTTGGGCTGCTGAGCACGAGGTCGCGGGATCGAATCCCGGCCACGGCGGCCGCATTTCGGTGGGGGCGAAATGCGAAAACACCCGTGTACTTAGATTTAGGTGCACTTAAAGAACCCCAGGTGGTCCAAATTTCCGGGGTCCCCCACTACTGCGTGCCTCATAATCAGATCGTGGTTCTGGCACGTAAAACCCCATAGTTAATTTTTTTAATTGACCTAGATAATGGTACTCCTTTACCGACTCTAGAGGCCGACTGGCAATCCTGAATTCTTGTTCCCTTGCCAGGCTATTGAACATTATCTTTGTCTTCTGCATAATAATATTCAACCCCAATCTTCCACGTTCTCGGTTAAGGTCCTCAGTCATTTGTTTTAATTCGTCCGCATTGTCCGCTCTCCCATTGCCCCGGTGTAGGGTAGCCAACCGGACGTTATTATGGTTAACCTCCTCCCTTCCTTCCTTCCTTCCTTCCTTCCTTCCTTCCTTCCTTCCTTCCTTCCTTCCTTCCTTCCTTCCTTCCTTCCTTCCTTCCTTCCTTCCTTCCTTCCTTCCTTCCTTCCTTCCTTCCTTCCTTCCTTCCTTCCTTCCTTCCTTCCTTCCTTCCTTCCTTCCTTCCTTCCTTCCTTCCTTCCTTCCTTCCTTCCTTCCTTCCTTCCTTCCTTCCTTCCTTCCTTCCTTCCTTCCTTCCTTCCTTCCTTCCTTCCTTCCTTCCTTCCTTCCTTCCTTCCTTCCTTCCTTCCTTCCTTCCTTCCTTCCTTCCTTCCTTCCTTCCTTCCTTCCTTCCTTCCTTCCTTCCTTCCTTCCTTCCTTCCTTCCTTCCTTCCTTCCTTCCTTCCTTCCTTCCTTCCTTCCTTCCTTCCTTCCTTCCTTCCTTCCTTCCTTCCTTCCTTCCTTCCTTCCTTCCTTCCTTCCTTCCTTCCTTCCTTCCTTCCTTCCTTCCTTCCTTCCTTCCTTCCTTCCTTCCTTCCTTCCTTCCTTCCTTCCTTCCTTCCTTCCTTCCTTCCTTCCTTCCTTCCTTCCTTCCTTCCTTCCTTCCTTCCTTCCTTCCTTCCTTCCTTCCTTCCTTCCTTCCTTCCTTCCTTCCTTCCTTCCTTCCTTCCTTCCTTCCTTCCTTCCTTCCTTCCTTCCTTCCTTCCTTCCTTCCTTCCTTCCTTCCTTCCTTCCTTCCTTCCTTCCTTCCTTCCTTCCTTCCTTCCTTCCTTCCTTCCTTCCTTCCTTCCTTCCTTCCTTCCTTCCTTCCTTCCTTCCTTCCTTCCTTCCTTCCTTCCTTCCTTCCTTCCTTCCTTCCTTCCTTCCTTCCTTCCTTCCTTCCTTCCTTCCTTCCTTCCTTCCTTCCTTCCTTCCTTCCTTCCTTCCTTCCTTCCTTCCTTCCTTCCTTCCTTCCTTCCTTCCTTCCTTCCTTCCTTCCTTCCTTCCTTCCTTCCTTCCTTCCTTCCTTCCTTCCTTCCTTCCTTCCTTCCTTCCTTCCTTCCTTCCTTCCTTCCTTCCTTCCTTCCTTCCTTCCTTCCTTCCTTCCTTCCTTCCTTCCTTCCTTCCTCCTTCCTTCATTCCTTCCTTCCTTCCTTCCTTCCTTCCTGCCTTCCTTCCTTCCTTCCTTCCTTCCTTCCTTCCTTCCTTCCTTCCTTCCTTCCTTCCTTCCTTCCTTCCTTCCTTCCTTCCTTCCTTCCTTCCTTCCTTCCTTCCTTCCTTCCTTCCTTCCTTCCTTCCTTCCTTCCTTCCTTCCTTCCTTCCGCATTGTGGCTGAATAGGGACAATGTCATCTGCAAACCGAAGGTTGCTGAGATATTCGCCGTTGATATCCGAAGCCTTCCTAGTCCAAGAGCTTGAAAACTTCTAAGCATGCAGTGAATAGCATTGGAGAGATTGTGTCTCCTTGCCTGACCCCTTTCCTGATAGGTAACTTTCTACGTTTCCTGTGGAGAACCAAGGTAGCTGTGGCCCATGGGCATATATATATATATATATATATATATATATATATATATATATATATATATATCCACTTGGGCATATAAGGTGTGTTCAAAAAGCAACCGAACTTTTGAAATAGCGCGCCAACCGGCAGAGGGAGCGCGCTGCGGCTACTGAGCGCAAGTAGCGGCAGGTTTAGACAACAAACTGCCATTGGCCGCGTTTCGCTCTGACCGTTAGTTGGCGAGCCACGGCCGCTGACGTGAGCACATGAACAAGCTGTTCTTCGGATTGGTGCCAAAGTGACAATGAAGGAATTGGAAGAACAGCGTGTGTGTGTGAAGTTCTGCTACAAACTTGGCAAAACTTTCACAGAGACATTTCAGTTGCTTAGCCAAGCATACGGGGAGGACTGTATGAGTCGCACGCAGTGCTATGATTGGTCCAAGCGTTTTCAAGACGGAAGAATGTCGGTCGGTGACGATCCCAAACCTGCACGACCTTCCACATCCACAGATCATGACCACGTGGAAAGAGTTTGAACTGTGATTCGTGAAAATCGTCCTTTGACTGTTCAAGAAGTCGCTGACGAAATGGGTATCAGCGTAGGATCATGTCATTAAATTTTGAGTGACAAACTTGTGATACGTCATGTCAGTGCAAAGTTCGTGCCGCGTTTGTTGACTGAAGAACAGAAGCAGACCCGTGTTGAAATCAGCCAGGAACTGCTCGCCGCTGCCCATGAGGATGAAATCTTTCTTAAGAACAGTCATAACAGGCGATGAGACATGGATTTATGGCTATGATGCCATAACGAAAGTGCAGTCAGCTCGGCGGGTGGCCAAAGGTTCTCCTCGTCCAAAAAAAAAAGCACGCATGAGTCGATCAAAAATGAAGGTGATGTTGGATGTGTTTTTTGACTGCAAAGGCATTGCCCATCAGGAACTTGTGCCACATGGTCAGACGATAAACAAAGAAGTATACGAGGGAATCTTAGCACGTTTGAGAGATTCTGTGTCCAGTAAGAGGCCTGAATTGTGGAAAATCAGGCTTGGATGTTGCATCATGACAATGCCCCGGCTCACGCGTCACTCCTTGTCCGCAGCTACTTAGCGACACACCACACTCCTGTTGTGCCCCACCCACCATAATGTCCGGACCTAGCCCCAGCACACTTTTTCCTATTCCCCAAGCTGAAAACCACCTTGAAAGGGCGTCGTTTCCAAACCGTAGAGGAGATCCAGGACCATGCGAGAAGATACCTGCGCGCCATTCCAGAAAGTGCTTTGTAGGAGGCTTTCCAGAAACGGAAGAAAAGATCGGAAGAGTGCAATGCCACTAGAGGGGACTATTTTGAAGGGGACAGCACTTAAAATGTTGTACCATAAGCAGTAAAGGTGTTATAGCAAAAGTTCGGTTTCTTTTTGAACACACCACGTATATATATATATATATATATATATATATATATATATATATATATATATACCTTGGGGCATACTCGTATATCTCCCTTGAAGTAACATGGCGGTGGAACATGGTGGTGGAACATGGCGGTGGGCGGTGGCCAAAGTCCCTTGAGAAATTGAGGAATCCTCTCTATAACCACCTTTGCTTCACCTAAGTCCAAGGTAGTAAGCTCGAAACTTACATCTCGTTAACCTCCCTGTCTTTACTTATTCCTAATCTCTCTCTCTCCCTCTTCCGCAAGGACAATGTCCTGGCTATTTACGACACTAAAAAGGTCGCTAAGACTCCAGAAAATGAAAATTTGTCATTAAGGTATTTAAATACTCTTTAAAATTTAGCGACTGTCTTGCTAAGTTACCAGCGTTGATGCTTCTTTTTTTTACCCGGAAGAATGAAAAAAAAATCGCAGCATATCCACGAAGTGAATGATGATGAGTGGGTGAAGCACCGGGGGATCATTCGGGTAAACCACAGCTACGGACAAGAGATAAAGAGAGCGCGCGTCGGGAACGAGAGAGAAAATTACACCATCTTCCCGTAGGGGAACCCTGAGTAGTATGCGAAGCAGCCCTGGGGTCGACTCAAGGTAGTTTTATCAGCTGTATAAACTTGGACATGCAGCAGCACCAGCAACGCGCAGAACTGTTGTCGACGCCGTCGGCGTTTTGCCCGCGTTCGCACCGAACGCGCGCAAAGTGGAACCGGAACCGGAAGTGGAACCGGAAGTGGAACCGGAACCGGAACGCCATCTAGTGAACACTTCATAAAGCTACAGGTGGCTACATACTACTACTACTACTACTACTACATAGGAGGGAACGACCCACACCCTAAAGAGCTTCGCCCTTAAAAATATCTCCATAGGGCTAACCCTCATTATCCGCCACTACAGAAACGAGATTCTGGCTTTATCTTTTTTCGTTCTTTTTTTCATGCCATGTTGCTTTGTTAGCATACGTTCTGGGCAAGTTGGTAACCCTTATGCGGCACCCTTTGACCTGTTAGCTAGCTGCTTTTACAAGCCATATTTTCCCTTCTTTTCGTAGGAAGAGGTCGAATATTGAATATTGTGTCCTTAAACATTTAAGACAGAGATATAAGTGCAGGTATTAAGCAAGCCGGACGGCATTTTTCAAGAGCCTTGGCTTTCATCTTATTCACGCTTTCGTCGACGTTCTAAAGTGTTAAAGATGACATTGAACACAGACGCGCGTTTATTCTTCGCTTGCACACTTTCTTTGTATCTGTGCTTGCGCACATGAGTGATTCACAACACCAAGGCCGGGTAGATATATGCATCCGATTTTCCCTGATGCTACTTCATACATTTGGTGAAGTAGATGACATATCCACTCGTGATATGGCCACAGGGCTCTCTGCCTTCCTGCCTACTTGGTCTATGAGAACTGTTTGTTTTTGTAATTAGATCCGCAAGCGAAGACAGGATGCCATACTGCGCGGACCCGAACTTTTTTTAAATATTGTTAGTTAGTACGATAGCCGATGGGTGGGAGATGGACGTTTTGATCCCCCGGAAAATGAAACAAAAGAGAGGGTAAGAAGGTAGTTTTTTGCCTCCTCTTTTCCTGCCTCTGTTTCTCGCACTTCCGCCAAGCATCATTTCACCGCACGGGGCTTTACGGTGGGGAAATATGGTAATGGCCCGCCATTTCGTAGGCCTGTGCTTATCGCCTACCATGCAACGCAAAGAGAGAAACACTGACATATCGCTGGCTGTTGCATAGAGACCTCAGATCGCCGAGACCACCGTCCCGCCTGCGAAAAGAGTTGTGGATGGACGCCTTTGTCCAACATGAGAGTGCTCGTCCGAGCGGTAACCGTCGTCGGTGAGCACCGAAACCCATTTGGTGGGCTGAGGAGCTTTCTTTATATGGTTCTCGTATATGTTTTCTGATGCCTATCCTTCACCTCAATGTGTCATCCTGATGCTATATTTGGCCTTCCACTCCCTCACCCTCCCCCTGTGTACAAACATTCACATTTGCTTGGCTTGTTTTTTTTTTCATTTCTTTCTTTTTTTTCTAAAGCGTACACTTCTCGCGGGAGATCCAAAGTGCCAGTGGGTGGGCTCGAAGGTTATCAACTAACCATACCGCTGCAAGCCATAGATTCCTGCGTCAAGGTGTCTCGCGCATTGCCTAGAAACGCCCTGTTCAAAAAGCCGTTATACCCCAAACCCTCATATACATTGTACCAAATGTGTTTCATCATAGCATCCCTTATGACCACGCTGTGTTCTCGCATTGGTGTTACAGCCACGTGTCTGTCGTGGTCGTCATCATTGGCGTTGTTGTTGTTAGATGACGTTAAAACATACATTACATTTTATAAATTATTGTAATTTATATTATTGCTAGAGCCATTGGCGTTATTGATTTAGTTTGAAGGAGGTATTCCCCAACAGGTTCAATTGTTAGACAAAGGAGTTAGTCACGGGCAGGTGGGATACTTGTACTGATGAACACAGGGCTAACAAGTCTCTTTGGGTGCCCCTGGCGAAGTTCCCTTCTCGAAACATTGGCTCCGGGCTAGGGCTTCCCTTGTTCCCCCAATATGAATCAATTTATTACCGTTACTGTGAGACGTTGCAACTAGCTATTACATTAACTAAATGCTCAGTGTCTCACACATTGAACAGTGCAGTTCGGGAGGCGGGAATGCTGGAAGTACTAGATCCACTTCAGCTAGCAACGTCCCTCTTCTTCCGCCTCCCCAGGCAAACCAGTTACAATGTTATTCGTGTTTACCTGTCGGAAATTGTATGTCTCATCAATACAAGCCAGCGAATTATGTTGTACGTTGCACAAAACAGGTGTGAAGGTGCCACTTTCTTTTGTCGCACATTCATTAGGCAGAGTCATTTTACTGTCAAATTAGCGACAACGACGAAAATTTGATGGCTTGCTCTTATCTATAACAATGACGCTGAGCGAGCTGCTCTAACTTTCCTGATTGGAAGCTGTCACGAGTATTGCAATGGAAGTACCTCTAAATGGTTATAGCTTTATGCTAGGCTGACTCCCCTGTATACCCGACATGACGTTCAGTCGGTCAGCGAAACACCAAAAAATGTGTTACCGCCACCAACATTGCCGCCTCTATCACCAGTTCTAAGAGCGCGCCATCCAGACAACAAAGTTTTCCTTTCTACGTGATGGTAATGGAATGGAATGGACAACGGCTGCACGCCATCAAGGCCTCCGGCTGAAATTGAACGTAAAACTGCGATAAATTTTACAAACGCGAGAAGGGAAAGGGGAGAATGCACCAAAGCACATACGTGTGTAGGAAGACACGTCAGAGGTAAGAGGCTGTAATACAATAGAATAATGTTGCACTACAACTACGCCACCACTGAAAATTTTGAGTCAGCTAAACAGAAGCAAGTGATCAAACAGAGTCAGGATGGACGACGTCAGGATGGAAGAGTACTTCCATCCTGACGTCGTCAGTGATTGTGTCTCGCCGTGACACGAAACGGCACAGCTATTGAAGGACGTCACATCTTCCTAGGACAAAGATGCCGCGATGCTCTTTTGCTCGTAGGTATACTTGGGCTGGCTCAGCTATACCCATCATTGAAAAGAGTGTCGCGCTCGCGAACAACACAGCGAGCGACCAGCGCTTTATGTACAAGACAGAAATATTGAACAACGTATTCCATCCTGTTACTTTTCTTCCCTTCCTCTGCCTTTTTCCCCTCCATTCTACCATCATTCATTGCACCTTTCATTTCAGTCTTTCTTCGTCTGTCTTTTTCATCTTTTATTTCCTTCCATTCTGCCTTCAATAATTCCGTAGAGTCCTTGCTTCCATTCTTCCCCGATTTATTCTCTCATTTAGTTTATGCCTTTCTTTATACCTTTTTGAGCAGAAAACAGCGCAAAAGAACAAGGCGTAAGGAAGCGACAGACAATGGCTTTGCTTTCGGCTCTGTTTTTTTTTTTTTTTTTTTTGCGCTGTTTTCTTCAAGTAAATAAATGCTGGGGTGTTAATGTGATTATGAAGCACACCGTAGTGGCAGACTCCGGATTAATTTCGATCAGATGACGTTCTTTAACGTGCACCCAATGCACGGTGCAAATGCGTTTTTGCATTTCGCCTCCAACGAATGCGACCGCCGTGGTCGCGGTTCCAGCCCGCGACTTCACGCCTAGCAGCCCAACGCCACAGCTACTAAGCCATCTCGTCGAGTTCCCCTCAAGTCATGAACCAATGAGCCCAAATGCGTATGCTTCTGTGCAATATTTATCTCTCCTTTCCTTTCCGTTACTCTTCATTTCTTTTTTTTTTTAATGCGTAAGCATTTCTATGCCTACCCAACAGGAAACCTGTCCGTCCGTCTGTCATGTAAGACGCTATAAAAAAAATATTGTATAAATGAATATAAACTTGAAAGGTTGGCGGTGGTGAGTTTAGAACTTACGACCTCACGCTCGGAAGCCAAATGTCCTACCCACTGCCCTAAACACTCACGCTTGAAGGAGACGAATTTTTCTGGACCATGTAGTGTTGTACCGGCGGTACAAAACAAATGTCAAAGGATGACAGTTTCTATGAAGGATTTGGTGAACGATTGGGTGATGGTGGAATAAAAGCCATCTTTATACAGGACCACATATACAGAGCCGACTTGGAGCATTGTAGACATAAGGAAAATTCCAATTTTACGAAAATTTAATGCCAAACACGCGACATCCCCGATGCGTTTCGGTGGTCGCAGGATGCGCCTTCCGATGGGACGTCCCTTCACCGACTGATATGCCACCGATCTCTCATGGCTCACGCACTTATACACACACAAATAAGTAGTCAATGAGTTGATAAGGATAATAAGGAGTGATGAAGGGTTATATGGGTCTCATCACGGTTGGTAATGGTTCGACACAGATGGTTAAGGTGCTGAAGAGCGATAATATCTTATAATGGTCGGAGCAATTCTGATAAGGTTATTAAGCATCGATAAGGTTTATAAGGACCGATAAGGTTTATAAGGACCGATAAGAGTTGATACCGGTCGGTTCATGTTCTATAAGGTTGAGAAAGATAGATAAAAGTTGATAAGGATCGGATCAATTGCGAAAAGGTTGATACCAATCAATAAGGGTTGATAAGGCTCCGATTGAGTCCGATAAAACTAATAACTACCGACAAGGGTTGGTAAGGTTGATACAGGATGATTATGATGATGATGATGAAGGGTTGATAATGACCGGATCAAATTTCATAACACTAATAATGACACCGGGCTGCGTGAAGATGAGCAAGTGGCACAATGCTTACACACACTTAGACAATGCCCAGAGGAGGTTCCGCATGAATTAATTTTTCTTCCATCTTACCCTCCTTCTTTTATTTCATTGTTTCCTTTCTTACTTAACTTCTTGCCTTTCATTCTTTCTTCCTTCAATCTTTTATTCATTTCCTTCGTTCTTTCTGTCGAGAAGGACAATGCTTTCATAAGAGCTGGATATACAAGCCGCAAGAAATTTCTTTACTTTTTGTGTGGCCCTCTTGGTCATTCCATGAACTATCTTGCACACAGATGTCATCCCATCCGCGCCATTGTGCAGCCTGGGGACTCGAGTTAGCTGCACGCGAAACATAGTTTAGACTTGTGAAAAAGAGCGCAATGTTGAGTTTCGCATTTTCGATCCTTCAGGTTGGATTCAATGTCATTTCATTGTGCAAAACAATGGTCAGCTTTTCCGGTGAATAAATCCTGATCTTTGTTTAAGAGTCAATAAAAAATATCTGTCAACCATTGTAAGCCCAATGCCACGAACGGTTAGCAAAACAAACCGAAAAGCGCGGCGCGGGCCATCTGGGCAAGGGACTTTCATTGTATGCGAGCTCGTTGCGCACCGACACCACTTGAGTAATGGCCGTCGGCGGCTAACACAGAGCGTTATCTTCCGCGCAAGTGGAATAAACACGCAACTGGCAATCCTAACTGCCCCAAAGCTTGAGGAGCAGCGAAAACCACCGGCGCCACATTAGCGATCGCGCTAGACAGTGACCAGGGGCCTCTAACCCCCTTCTGCGGTGCACTTGCTTGGAAACGCCGCAGGCATTCTCCTCACGCCCGGCAAGCGGGTGGGTGTAAAAAGTTTCACAACTGATTAGTTAAACGGGCTTGCCTAAAGGGCGACAAACGACCCCGTCTCGCGCCTGACTTCCACACCGGTGCTCTGGCGTGTAGCTTTGGAATATGCGTCGTTCGGGTCTCGACGCAGGCAATTTGAATCGCGCGAAGCTGACCGGATGCGCGGTCACCATTACTTATTATGGGTGCGCCACCGTACGCGGACCGGCTGCGGTTTCTTAGAGCCGCATGAGAGCCTGTCGGTTTTGTCTCTGATCTAAGGCACCGAGAGAATGTTTTCTTCGTCTTACAGTCCAGACACGGGGTCGACGTTTGGCTAGAAAACAGTTATCTGTTATCCGTGCACCTGACTGACAGGTTTACTCGCGAACTAGTGTTTTTTAGGGCACCACATGGCCTTTGTGGTCCTTTCGAGCACAAGTTCTAGGACTGGCGTCACGATTCCAACCTTTTCTCGCGTCCGCGTTTACCGAAGAGTAAACACAGGTATTGAGACTACCCAGCGCACATGTCACATCCCTTGACACGTGGCACGATACGATGGAAGTGCTACATGTCGTGACACCTGGTGAAATAGAACGCAACTGCTACGCTGCGCGCATCTCACATCGCGTGATCGCGTGACAAGTGGCACGATTCAATGCTTCTGGTGATAATGATGGTGATGATGATGATCATGATGATAATTTATTGGCATTCCCTTTGAAACGGGGCGGTGACATATAGTCAGCTAGGCTGCTTGATTTAATCAGGTATGTTATACATGTTTTTCATTCTAACATTTCTGTACAAATCTCCTTAATCTTATTTTCTTCCTCAAAACTTCTGTCTGCCTTGTACCGCTATCTATGAAACTGCTACAGGACTTGCCACCCGGTACAATATTATTCAACTGCAATGCAAAGTGTGAACGTATCGACGCTACGCAGCGCGACGCTACGCAGCTAGAAAGCACTGCGGATACATGCTGCGGCAGCTGGTGCTGCTGCTGCTAATGAGGATGATGATGATGATGATGATTTACTGCATCCCCTTAGAAACGGGGCGGGGACAAATAATCACCTAGCCTGCTTGATTTAATAAGGTATCCTATACATGTTTCTCATTCTAGCATTTTTGTATACCTCTCCTTAATCTGCTTTTTCTTCCTAAAAAGTTGTCAATTTACTTTGTAGCGCTACCTCAGCAGCTGCTACATGGCGCGCCACTTGGTGCAATAATTATCATCATCAGCTTATATTTATGTCCACTGCAGGACGAAGGCGACTCCCTGCGATATCCGAGTACCCCTGTCATGTGCAAGCTGATTCTAACCTGCACCTGCAAATTTCCCAACTTCATCACCCCACCTAGTTTTCTGTCGTCCTCGACTGCACTTCCCTTCGCTTGGTATCCATTCTGCAACTCTAACGGTCCACCAGTTATCTATTCCACGCATTACATTGCCTGCCCAGCGCCTGCCCACCTAAGACACAGTGTCGCGATAGCTCTGTTGGAGGTACAGCCACCGCGCCCGTAAGGACCTTCTGCCTTATGATTCCGCTCACTCAAAGACTGTGAAAAGAGCTATCGCAACACTGTGTCTTAGGTCTGCCTTAAAGAAGTCTTGCGAGCGCACAATGGACGACAGTTTTCAGCTACAGGTTTCGAGGTTGGTTGCAGCCGGGTTTCCTTCTGTGGTCATAACCAGTGTGGCTGAATCTTTGCTCAAGAAAGTGAAACGGTGTAGCAGACAGCCTGAGGCCGTGCAGAAGAAGAGACCACTGGTCTTGCCTTACATGCACAAAATCGCCCACAATTTGAAAAAAGTTGCTAACAGGCATGACGTTCCAGTCGTTTTCTCGGCCCCTAACAGGTTGTCTAAGCTTTGCGCCCGCATTTCATCTCAAAAGGCCAAGCTTTCATGCGGAAAGAAGCAAGCCAGTAAGCCGGTACTGCGTTGCATGGTGGGCGTCGTTTACGAAATTCCGTTGAGCTATGGCAAGTCATATATAGGCCAAACAGGCCGCTGTGTTAATGACCGCCTAAGGGAGCATGTTTTATCAATTAAAAAATGTCACAGTTTCGCCCTAAGGGCGAAGCAATGAATGCGATAGCAACACAGCAATGTCATACAAAGTAAGGTGAGCGGCTTTGGTAGCAATATGAATTGTAGTAAACATGAGCTGATTAAGTAAGCAGGTGTGCTGCGGCGTAAGTAGACCGACATGAAGAGAGACTCGATGACCACGAGAAGGCGCGTGTGAAACGGTGGTGTTGATAAGAAGCGCTTCCCGTGGGCAGCGCGTGCGAAGGGACACACCTGTAGCGCTGCACTGCCGATCCGGGCAGCATTGCGTGTGTAGCGTGCGTTGGAAAATGTGGCCCGACTATTACGAACTGAATGAACAAGCGTGGTGTGAGCGCGCACAAACACGAAGAGATTCACACTGAATGACAGCAGACAACGACTGTCAAAACGCTGGCAGCAAGCATACGCCGCAGCGGGCGAAGGTACGTGCGGTCTATCGCTGCAACGGAAAATGAGCGGCGAATGCACTTAAAGGTCAGAGCCGTGTGGAGATAAGAGACGGTGCGAGCGAGCGACGACGAGCGCGGTTGTAGGCAGAGAAGTGCGCCCCCCCCCCCCCCCCCTTGCTCCCTCCGGCGCTGGCTTCCTGCTTCCTTGCTTGCGCGTGGGAGATTGAGTGCGTTCGCTCTCCGTGATAGCGCGCGTCTCCGCACGCTTCCTCTCGGGCATACGGCGCGCGGCGAAGATTTTATCTATAGGGAACCTCACGGCGACGGCGACGGACGACGGCGACGGACGACGGCGACGACGACGCCGACGACGACGCCGACGGCAGAAATCCGGTTCAAGTGTCCATATAATTGCTATCGCAATAAAATAGTGTGGGTTAACACCTGCCGTTCCATTGTGCCTCGCATGGCTGTGCTCCACGGCTTGATGACACGCGTGTGATAGGAAGAAGCAGAGAAGTGTTAGCCCGTGAACTGCTCGAGGCGTATGCACATAAGGAGGAAGGGTGATGGTTGTGTCAGCGTGCCTTCTGTTTCCCTCTACAAAAGTGAATGTTTGTATTTAGATAGCGCAGTGAGGTAGCCTGTGACACGTGCTGCGCCTTGTCTTTGTGCGCATTTTTGGAAATGTATATATTTGGGTGATGTGCTAGGAATAAAACTAGTTGAAAGTTTGGCGCCCTATCCTGTCTCCCCTTGGTTTTCCTTCTTCTTTCCTTGCGCCACAACTCATTTGTTTTCACTCTGAACCTGTTTTTTTTTTTCCTCATTCCTGGCGATAGCTGCGACGTGCACCAGCCGTGGCGGCGGCGGACAGCATCGTCAACCGAAACAGCTATTAAAATGAGCTCATAAAAGCTTGCGCTGTATAAAAAAATGTTGTCGAGCAAAAACAAATACCCTGCTTGGTATTCCGTAGGTGCAGTCAACCGATATAAATTCAATAAGTATTTCTCTTTAGTGTCTCTTGAACAGCTGTTTTCCATCTTTCCAGAATGTAAGTGTACCGTTTCCATGAGCTAGGCTCCGCCAATATCTCGCGAACGTATAGTTTTCTTTTATTTTCGCTTCTCCACATGTTGCCAAAAACAATTGCATAATACGGCCATCAATGTCACTTTCCTGCGCGCGTCCAGCCTTTGCAACTATTCGGCTCAGCTGCCGCATATGCAGTGACAACCGTATAGACACCAGATGTGAATATATCCAGCGAATACTATCTTCTCTGACATTCCCTTCGAGGAAGCATAGTACACGGCAAGATAACCGTCCATAAACCCAGAACGCAAATGCTCTTCCTGGTTCTCGTGGTGGTCTTTCTTGCCATATGTCTGGACCTTTTATTTCGCCTGGCCTGACAACATCGTTTATCCTGACATTCCAATGGCGCAGTTTTTTTTTTTCTTTTTTATTTACACTTTGTGATGACGCTGCACCTGAAAACTACGTTGTAACAAGCTGAAAGCTTCCGCCTATATGTTATGTAAATATATGGGCTCTTATGGCTCCCAGTCGCAAGGCCTTGCCATACATTTATCCTTTTTTTTTTCCTCGCACGTTCAAAGCCTGGACAACATCTGAAAAGGCTCCTCTTCTCTGCTACGAGATCATTTTTCCACTTGCTTGAACTCCCTTTTTTTTCAATGCTTTTCTGAAGCATACCTTTTGAAGTGAAATATTTTCTGGTCTGCGCTGTTCGTTTTATTAAGGCGAAAGCCTTCGATGTCTCATCGTTCAGTCGACCTTCAACGTCCGTGAGCGAAAACAGGCCGTCAGCACGTATCGAATAAAAAAGATTAGTCAGCTCTCCAGCGAGTTAAAGGCAATTAAAGCAGGCCAAAGCATGACTGGGCATGAGTGGAGGACAAAGCGAGTTAAGAGGAATCAAAGTGAATTAAGAGTAATCAAAGCAAATTAAGAAGAATCAAAGCGAATTAGGAAGGAGGACAAAGTAATTTAAGAGGAATCAAACTGTGAGAGGACTCAATGCGATTTAAGTGGAATCAAAGTGAATTAAAATGAATCAAATCAAATTAAGGTGGATTACTAAGCGAATTAAGAGGATGACTAAGCGAATAAATAGGAGTCAAAGTGAATTAAAAAAGATGACGAAGCAAATTAACCGGAAGCAAAGCGTATTGAGAGATGACTCAGCGATTAAAGTGGATGACTCAGCAATTAAAGTGGATGACTTAGCGAATTAAGATAGATGACTCAGCAAATTAAAGTGGCTAATTAACGTGGCTAATTGAACTGGCTATTTAATATAGCGGCACTTGGGCTCTCGCGTTCAAGTCGTCTTAGGGATAACATAGGAGACCCTGTGACTTTTCTTATGGCAGCCCATTTCATCCTTGTTAGCATTCCTCAAAACATTTATTTCTGTTACTGCCGACGGTATTGAAATCATTGAAATTTCAGAGGGAATGGGGGTGCACAATATAGTCATATTTGTAACTCTGCTTTGCTATTCGCGAATGCATTTCTGCAAATGGCAAGCAACGGACGAAGTACAGAAAACACTTCTTCTCCTGAGTAAATTCTAAAGTTAATCTCATATGGCACAATTTTTACTTGCATATTGTAAGTTAATGTGCGACTTGCTCGCTTCAACAAAGACCACTAAGGAATCGAAGTGTAGATACTGAACCAAACGAAGATACTGTAGCGGTGAGCAAACAAACTGAAAGCGAAGCCCAAAATCTCTCCTATGCTAGTTGATTCGTTCAAGAATTGGTTGTTGTCGAAAGATCTATTAGATATTGGCTGCAAAAGTATATAATTTCTTTTGTATAAAAGAGTCTAAGCACTAAATTTAGGTCTGTTTACAGCATTCACTGTAATTTAACTTTCTCTTTTAAATGCAACAGATTCCATTCAAATCGGTTCAGCGGTTTTCGCATAAAAGGTTTCCTGCGATTTACGGGCATTTGAGTAGTCGGCCCGAGTTAAAGCTTCCTTTGGTTCTATAGGAAACCCATGAAAGAGAACGCTGATGTATACGCAAGCCCGCAGCCCACGGTGGTGCACAAATAAAAAAAGGAAAACCACTCAAGAGAAATTCTATTCAACGAAAGCCTCGCGGGAGCAGTTATCTCGACCAGACATCTAATCCGAAATGCCGACGAGCTGTCTGGCCAGATGTCTAGCAATATCGTTGATTCATTGCCTGTCGAGCAAGTATATAGCTGGCCATCTTCGAGATAAGGCTGATACATAAGCGCTCTCGTTTCCAAGTGCTCAATTGAAGCGATAGTCTCGGGGTGTGCTTATTTTTATTGTGTTTTCTTTAGTTGTGAGTCATGGCCACGGTCATGGCATAGGTCATGGTGCGAATATCGAATTATTTAAGGACGATACGTCACGTGGTATCGAAAAAAAGGAAACAGAACCAATGTCCCTAATTCCTGGGTATGTGACTTAAAGCTCCGTTTCGCCAACTATAGATAGTATTCATGTGACGTCACGCAGCCATATCTCACCGCGCTGGTATCCTAAGATGGCCACTACGATTACGTCAGTGCAACGTATTATCACGCGCAAACTGTTTTGCTTTTTCACGGCGATTGTTTTTCACCGGTTTATCATTGTTATCGCTCTGACGTTCGACGCGAAGACGCTGTTTTTGATGCTGTCATGCTGTCATGTTCCTTGCTTACGCCCCTTCTCGACCTGCTGGTACCCCAATATGGCGTCCGCGATGACGTCCGTGCAACCTATGTATAGGGATAAGCTCAGGTGAAACAGTCATTCTTTTCCACGGGGCTTCGGCGATGGACTCAGCCCACAGAAGCATTTTTCGCGCCATTTATGATTTGCTGCGTCATGCAAAATTTCCCTGCTAAATTTTCTTTGGCTCTTAAAAATGTTAGTGTGCATTTCTTGTCTTCCTTAAACACCTATAATTAAGAACACGGTATAACACCTTTTCCTTCCACGCCTAACATTGTATCTGATGTTAGGTGAGGACCTCATAAATCCGATGTGATATTTTTGCGGTACTTTGTTGTATATTTATTGCTGAACTTGTGTTTCACCACTCAGAGAGAGAGAAAGCAAGGAGAGAAAACGCAGGGAGATCAACCAGACAAGCGTCCGGTTCACGACCCTACACAAGACGTAAGAAAAAGGGGACAAAGAAAGAGGAAAGGAAGGAGAGAGCGAACATAACGTGCACACTGGACGATGCCCAGGAAGACTATTAGCCTCGAGAACAAACAAAAGCGGAGCCGCGAGCGCCGCTCGCATGACGTCATGGCAAGGATTTGCGCTTGTCATCTGCTACAGTTCGGGCTGTGTCCGGGCGCCTTCTGCACCGTTTACGTTTCTTCGCTCTCGTTCCCTATGCTGGTACACCTATGACAGCCCTCTCAAATATATTTTGGCGATATCTTGGTTCGTCAACTTTTTTTGAAAGAGCTTATATTTTCTAGACATCAATATATTTCTCCAAGGCAACGTTATACACTGCTGGCCAACGGAGGTCAGTCCGGAGCGATGTGGGTTTTTCATGCGCAGTTCTAGACTCTGCAGCGGTAGCTCACGTGGATAATAAAAGCATAAACGCAAAAACATGGGATTGAACAATCTAGTTAAGCGACCATACTTACCGTGGTGCAACAATCCTGGTAAGAAATGCTGGCTATATATGACTTCTACAACATTTATCTTCATTTTAACCCGCTAAATCTTGTTTGCTCACGACGAGCAAAATACTGAATCTTTGCATTTATTCACATAAACGTTCAGCAGTAGCACGGGGACTGAGCAACACATCAGTATAGATTCTACCGATACCGTTTGCTTTTTGAACTGCTTCTCAAAATTAAGCCGTTCTTAACCGGTTAATTTTAAGCGGCGGTAAGGTTAAGTAACGCTAATTGAGGCTTTAAGCTGTTTGGAGCTTACAAAAGGCATGGACCGATATTTATTCTCTTTTCAGTGCTACACGCTCTACTCAGTTCAACAATTTAGCGCTGCTTGTTGCTTGGGGAACCGTTCTGACCGATCTGCTTGGCGAAACTGACACAGGTGCGCGGCGCAACTTTTTGGGCGAAATATGCCTTTTAGAGCGTATGGCTGCAACCAGCAAGAAGCCGAAGCTTCATTCTTTAGTGGTATGGGACACAAAGAAAATAGCAGCATTCACAGAAGGAGGTCAAAAATGAAGTGAATTCATATGAGGCTTGCATATGTAGTGTCTTGTTTGTGAGGCTGGTAGACAAGGGTGTCTTTTATGGGCTGAGTCAGCGAATAGTTCTCAGTTGGTATAATTAAACACCACTGTGGTTCGAGACACTGTCGTGCAGACGGTAGTTGCGTGACGATGTTGTATGACGAAGCTGCCTCTTCCAGGCAGCCGAAGCTGCACTCTAGTGCCTCGAGTATGTTATAGCCATTCCAATTGGCACTGTAAAGGACTCCTTCGTGGTTTCAATTCGAAGTTGTAGTGAACGGGAGGTCTTCACGAACAATGCGCGCGTCGTCATAACGTCATAATGATTGTCGGTTGCTTCCATTGCGGAAGGTGTCTGCCATATTGTCGATAACGACCACTTCAAGCCAGTATGAAATATGGCATGGCATGTAATGGCTTGGCTCTTGATCTTAACCACGAACCTTTTCTTTCAGGTGATTGCTATACATACACGAAGCGCAGTCGTGCTAACAGCCATGTATAGAATGCTTTTTTCTGGGTGGCTGTTTTGGAGAAAGGTGAAAGTAGTAGCAAATTTTTTTCGTAATACATGCGCGCTGTTGTATGACGAAGCTGCCTCTTCCAGGCAGCTGAAGCTGCACTCTAGTGCCTCGAGTATGTTATAGCCATTCCAATTGGCACTGTAAAGGACTCCTTCGTGGTTTCAATTCGAAGTTGTAGTGTTTTTACGCATTACTGCAGTACCCACTTTGACTAGAACAACTCAACAGAGCGATAAGAAGCTTGATGAAAGCTTCGCAGGCAGTATCCTATTCTAACAAATTCATTTATATATAAAGTTGACACCAAATGTAAAGTTAACACCAAGTATAAAGTTGACACCTCTTCCGCGTAAAACGAAATGCCTGCCATAACTAAGTACTTAAGTTTGCAGCGAAGCGTTGTATAATTAAATATTTCCATACTGAATTTGCAGACGTTGTTTTTACGCAATATTTATGAACAGACACGGCGCACATCTGCTTTGCAAAAGCAGTAACCCCTGCAACTCTATATAGCTTCGATATCCAAGCGGCAAATTTTCACGATTCACGCAGTTTAAGCAAAAAGACTGCACTTTAGGCGTGACAGCAGAAAGCAAGCCGAAACATTCTTCAGGAAGTACGGCTGGCGCACCCCATACACCGAGCATGCGCGAAGCGAACGAGCGCGCGTGGCAGGCGAGCGAGCCGGAGCGAGCGGCGTCCTGGCCGTCGGCGTCACTCAGGAAAGGGCGCCACTCCAACTTCTCGCAGCTAATAAAGGTTTCTAAGGTCAGTATCTCAAGAATTGCACTAATGCACAAGTAGCCTTTTCCGCTTGCGACGTACGTGGCCACGGTCCGAGTATGTTTTATTCAGAAAATGGTCTCTAGTCCAGCCGGTTTAAAGTTTTCCGGAGAGAAGTTCGTTTCACATCTCCTATACACTCGCGTCCTAAGGATAGCATAGATATTAGCCCAAATATATTTATGGTATTTCTCTATCATAAAGTCTGGCGACTCAATCGCGCATTTTTTTTCTTCAGTTATGTAACATTACTTTAGTGTCTGCCCACTATCTTATGTCCTCACTTGCCACGGATATCAAAGACCATCATCCATGATGCATTTGTGGCTCTGTCTTGGAAAAACAGCAACGTATAGCAAATATACTATGGCCACAGACAGGAGGCTAACACAGTTTTCCCTGCGGATAATAGATCACAGCGAGCGCTTCCCTCTCGAGACCCAATGTGCCCGATTAACATTGGACCGTGGTCATCGATAAACTGAGATTAAACACGAAGTGTCATGAACCTACTAACGTAGACGAACGGTAACATGGGTTGCACCGCATGGTTATGACCATCGAAAGAACCCCTTTACAATTTGTCCATAAGGAAATAGAAAGCTGGCGAGCCCGCGTCGATACTGCTGGCCGTCATGAAGGCCAAAGACTCGCTTTAGTTGCAGGCTTCGTCATCCAGTGGCTTCCCATTCACGCCCGGTTACGACGTGACATCGTCAAAGCTGCACGTGTGAGAGTTATGGCGCCGGTAAGTAGCGCATCGTTGGCGGCGTGACATATTCTCGTTAGCCGGCCCCCTCTTTATAGCCTCATTGCTCACGGCGTGCGCTGGCAAGTATTCGCCTTGTGACCCCCTTTGGCGCAAGGTTCCTTTTACGATACCGGGATCCACATTGTATCACATATATTTCATATCAGCTGCCTATTCCGGAGTACATATATAATGAAAGAGTACCAAACATACGGAGTGAGCGATGCGAAATCCCTAAAGCTTCTATCAGTAACAACGAGAAGGGCACTGGCTCGTAAAATCGAATGCATTCCTCGTGTCGTCGTGTGGAAAGATCCCGACAAACTGTTGCAGAGTTAGATGATTCCCAGCGCAACTCTGCATTTATGTTCCGAGAATGCTTGTTTGGCGTCCGGTTATCTAACCCCAGGATTCAAACTAACGCGCCTCGTTGTGACATCTCCCTCCATTCAATGTGGATCCTAATTAATTTCAGGAGGATGATGATGGTGCTGGTGGGGAGATTATAAATATGATGACGATGATGAATTCTAGCTATGCGCTTTGTATCGGGCAGGTATTTCGAAAATCTCTACACAACGGCGGCAACTATTGCAATTGCCAGAGGTCACCTCATCAAGACCCACATCGTAGTTGAAACACTAAGAGTGCACGTATGGCACCTTTCCCAGACTCCTTGCACCATCCTGCCTCTCTAGCTGCGGAGAGACCACGTGCCTCATTCTGCCGAACGGTATCCGTACATCGTGAGGCTATACCATCTTGCTTCACACCTGGTGCAAGACCTTCGACTCTTCCTTGGTGCCTCATTCAGCCAAAGATGAACCTAAGGATACCTGGCGTCCGGGAAAAAAAAGCGGATATGTCATCGCCGGCTCTTAAACAGCTTACCTTACTCCTATTATATGAGAATTACCGGAATTACACACACATATACACCGACGGATCCATCCTGCCAAACAGCTCTACGCAGCTGTCGTCATTCCAGCCAAAGCCACCACCATTAGTGCAATAACACGCGTCAGCGAACTCACCACTAATTTCTCTTCTTTCCTTCCCTCCTCTCTCTCCCTGTCATCTTTGTGTTCCCTTTCCCCATTCCTGCGGTGTAGGGTAGCCAACCGGACGTTATTCTGGTTAACCTCCCTGCCTTCTGTCTTTCTCTTTCCTCCTCCACCATCAAGTTGAAAACGTCTCACCTAACAATGTCGACGCCAGCAGAACTCGCAGCGCTTCGAGTCGCACTACACTTTATTAAGAACGAACCAACACACAAATGGTCCATCTTCTGCGACTCGAAGACGGGAGTGCAGTGTTTACTGTCAGCTTTACGGCGTGGTCTGCATGAACATTTCGTATTCGAAATCACAGAGGTCATACACCACCTGACTGAGAAATGACGTGAAATAATTTTTCAGTTGCTACCAAGTCACTGTGGTATTATCGGCAATGAACGTGCCAGACAAGCTGCTCGTTAAGCTCATGTAGAAGAGAACCGCCTATCAATCTCGCTGTCTAGGACAGATGCTGCAAGGATGCTCCGCCTACTTGCATGCCAATGCACTACAACAGAGTGGAATGAACCACATTTTATGCACGTCAGTTTATACACCCTGGATCCAACCTTAAGCCTTTGACTTCCGCCAAGACTTCTTCGAGGAGATACGACCCTTTTGTGAAGGCTATGAGTGGGCATCGCGTTTTCCAATGCCTACGCGTTCCGCGTATAGGAATGGCCGACATCGCAACATGTGGCGATTGTGGCGACGAGAAAACAATTCATGTTCTATGCCAGTGCCCACAGTACAGTGTACAGAGACAATTGCTTTCCGTCGGGCTGAACCAGTTGGACGACCAGCCTCTGCCAGAAGAATTTTGCAACGTCGACGCGACTTGAGTTTGCATCAGAAGGCAATGCAAGCACTACGGAGCTTCTTGAGATCGACCAGCCTGTGTGAACACTAGTAATTGGAACGCCTTTTCAGATTTCTCTTCCTGATCTTTTTTGATCTCTCCGTTTGCCCTATTTCCAACCCCTATATCTCCCACCTCAGTGCAGGGTAGCAAACTGGCGACTCGTATCTGGTTAACCTGCCAGCCTTTCCCCCCTCTATCAATCTCTCTCTCTCTCTCTCTCTCTCTCTACACGAAAGACTCTGACTCACTTGCGCTGGAAGGTGTTCACACAAACGCATGAGCGTCATACCTTGGATGGAGCTGCATACGCGTCACCTCAGAGGCTGTAGCATGGTAATAAAATGCTGTTTTCAGAAATACTATTATTGCGATAGCAATTATATGGACACTCCATGAGCATTTCTGTCATCGCCGTCGTCATCGACGTGAGGTTCCGTATAAAATCCAACCGCGATAAATCGTCGCCGTATGCTGTATGTGCGAGTGAAAGCGCGCGAGGAACGCGCGCTTTCACGGAGAGCGAACGCATGACGGAGAGCAAACGCGACGTGTACCGTCGTGCGAAAGGCCGTGGGGGGATGGGACGGAGGGAGGAGAGGAGACATTTGGCTGCGGCACCAAATGCGTATCTTGCGACCGGGCACAAGGGGAACTGGTGACTCAATCTCCCACGCGAAATGAGGCAGCGCGGGAGGAATGGGGTGCGGCTTCTACTCTGCCAGCAACTGCGTACTTGTACTTTGCATGGCTCCGGGCTGTTGCGCGTAGCGTATCTCCACATGTGCTGTGCTTTCGCCGCTCAGTTTCCGTTGAAGCGATAGACCACACGAACCTTCAGTAGCTGCTGCAGCCGCGCTTGCTCAAGTCTGCGTTTTGACAGTGGTTGTCTGCAGTCATCGAGTGTGAGCTATTCATGTTTGTTTGTGCGCGCTGACACCATGCTTGTTAATTCAGTTAGTAAGCGAATGTGTCCAAGGTTATGCATCTGATAAAACTGCGATCCATACTGCTTATAGCTCTCTACTAATTTGCTATCGCAATTTATGCTTCGTCTTTCGGGTGAAACTGCGACTTTTTTTTCTGTTTCGAATACGCTTTTTAGAACGCGTTGCTAGCAAACTTTGACAGCTTGTGCGGTATACGACAAGTTATTTAGAGAAATAGGCAGCTAACATGTTCAATCCTAACCCGTAGTTGCTTCAGCTTCCATTGTCATAACCTCTCACACTGGTGACTATCCGAAAGCTTGTATTGATTTAATGCGGTTACACGGTAACTAAACTATATTTAGCACTGCGAAGTACACTGAAATTATCTCACCAACTGACGCACGAAGGCACTCGCGCGTGTTGTGACGTGTTGTTTTATATCGCCACTCAACTACGTATTCCAATCAATAAAGGTTGCAAGGAAGGCTCAATTCAATTGCAACTCCGCTCAAACGTATCTTTTTTTTTAGTAGAACTAAAGTATCAAACGTATAAAACGTATCTACTAACTATCTACGTTTTAGTAGTAGATACTAACGTATCTACTACTAAAACTATCTACTTTTTTTAGTTCTACTAAAAAAAATGTCACAGTTTCGCCCTAACGGCGAAGCAATGAATGCGATAGCAACACAGCAATGTCATACGAAGTAAGGTGAGCGGCTTTGGTAACAATATGAATTGTAGTAAACATGAGCTGATTAAGTAAGCAGGTGTGCTGCGGCGTAAGTAGACCGACATGAAGAGAGACTCGATGACCACGAGAAGGCGCGTGTGAAACGGTGGTGTTGATGAGAAGCGCTTCCCGTGGGCAGCGCGCGTGCGAAGGGACACACCTGTAGCGCTGCACTGCCGATCCGGGCAGCATTACATGTGTAGCGTGCGTTGGAAAATGTGACCCGACTATTACTAACTGAATGAACAAGCGTGGTGTGAGCGCGCACAAACAAACATGAATAGATCACACTGAATGACTGCAGACAACGACTGTCAAAACGCTGGCAGCAAGCATACGCCGCTGCGGGCGAAGGTACGTGCGGTCTATCGCTTCAACAGCAACTGAGCCGCGAATGCACGGCTCATAAAGGTCAGAGCCGTGTGGAGATAAGAGACGGTGCGGCGAGCGACGAGCGCGGTTGTTGGCAAAAGAAAAGTGCCCCCCCCCCCCCCCCCCCGCTTCCTCCGGCGCTGGCTTCCCGCTTCCTTGCTTGCGCGCGGGAGAGATAAGAGACCGTGCGGCCGAGCGACGAGCTCGGTTGTTGGCACAGTAGAAGTGCCCCCCCCCCCCCCCCCCGCTCCCTCCGGCGCTGGCTTCCCGCTTCGTTGCTTGCGCGTGGGGGATTGAGTGCGTGCGTCCCAGCACGCTTGCGCTCGGGCATACGGCGCGCGGTGAAGATTTTATCTATACGGAACCTCACGGCGACGGCGACGACGACGACGGCGACGCCGACGGCAGAAATCCGGTTGAAGTGTCCATATAATTGCTATCGCAATAAAAGAAAAAAAAAGAAAGGAAGAAGCACTGTTTGACATTTTGCCGATATTGACGTATTGCGGAACCTCGCCATTAATTTTCGCTCTCCATATTAGGGATAATGAGTTGGTAGGCAGTCGAAGCGTGTAGCCCGCCGTGCTCGCATTAATTGGGACAGTGGCCACAAAATATGGGTCGCTGCGTTCAACACGGCCTCCTTCTGATAAGGTTGTGAAACACATTAAATTTCAGTTGCTGTCAAGACAGCGCGGTTTCTAACGTTGCGAAATTGCAGAAGTGCTCGAAAATTACGATTTTTGCGACAGCTATAAGGCATTGCGGACATTGCAATTAACAGTCACAGTAATTACCGCTATCACGTCATTCGTGTGTAATTAATTAAGAACGGATGACGCAAGGCTTTTTTTTTTTACTTCCCTTTTTTTTCGCAGATCCCCCCTGTCAGGAGTACAACGATCCAGTAGAAGGACCTACGTTCTTCTGAAGTTTCACTTTCTTGCTGCTGAGCGAACGACGCGAACGCCTATTCTTAACGGCGTAGAAATATGTGGTCTCTTGTCCCTATTAAAGACAATTCTGAATCTTCAAAATTAGATTCAGGTACATTAAGAAATTGCAATCATCGCATTCTACCGGTGCTAACGAATGGGTCAGAAACTTGGAGATTAACAAAGAAGGTCGAGAACAAGTTAAGGACCACGCAAGGCGCGATGGAACGAAATATATTAGGTGTAACATGAGACAGGATAAGAGTGGAGTCGATCAGAGAGAAAACAGGAATAGCCGATATTCTAGTTGACATTAGAAGAAGAAAAAATGGAACTGGGCAGGCCATGCAATGTGTAGGTCAGATAACAGGTGGACCATTAGGGTTACAGAGTGAGTGCCAAGGGAAGGCATGCGCAGTTGAGGACGGCAGAAAATTATTTGGGGAGATGAAATTAGAAAATTTGCAGACGCAAGTTGGAATCAGCCAGCGCAAGACAAGGGTGATTGGAGATCGCTGGAAGAAGCTTTCGTCCTTCTCTGGGCATAAAAATAGGCTGGTGACGACGATTATGATGACATCTAGAATTGGGTAAGTCGGTGCTTATTCAGACACAGGCTTAAAGAGAAATGTCGTGGACGACAACGTTGCCAATTTTTAGCAGACTTATCACTGTGTTGTTACACATACTTCCAGCGTGTGTAATATTAGCTATTGCTGGCCGGCATTTCCAAAAAAAAACAACGGTGAAAATATTTGCTGCCAACAGAGGGTGTCTTTTCGAGCACATGTTTGGGGGATAGAGGCCTTTTCCAATATCTCGTCGTCTAAGAAAACACGAAGTATATGTTTTTCATTAATACGGTATTTTCATTTCTAAGTCTTACGGACTTTTTTTTTAAATTGCCTGTTGCAAATAACGTAATTCTAGTCCTTTAACTACATCATTCAGAAGGCAGATATTATTTTCAGGAGAAATTGTAACAAATTGCCGCGCCCCTGTCGGTGCCCAGCTATATGCTGGCGGTAACGAAGACGACGACCGACACCCTCGAGAGTGCAAGCACTTCCCAGAGACGAAGAGGAAGACACTCCTGAGAGGCTCTCTCTCGGATCCCTTTATTCGAGTACGACGGAGTACTTCTCGTACCTCTGTCAATAAAGCTCGGTGTCCTGTGCTCCGTGAACTGTGACACTGGAGCTGCGTGGTTCGCAGTTCACAGAATCAACTGTGAGTGATTTCAACGTTGAAATTACTCACAATTATGATGGGAGTGGAGTCGCTAGGGGTGGTCCAACCAAAGGTGCATACGCTTGGCGTTTGCGGCACGATCTTCGTCCGTATTACGTGCCGCCCGCCGTCGCCGCGCGCATTCCCGCTTCTGTTGACGACGGTGTTCTTCGTAGGCGCGCTGTTCTTGCGCAGTCCTCACTGCACGCGGCCTACCCATTGCACGGGTGGAAGGGAACTGAGATAAGGTTATACGCGGTTTGCCTATAGAGCCCGTGACGTCAAACCGCAATCCATACTAAACAATGTCTATTCCGGCTTTACTTTTTTTACGATATATTTTTATCACAATACGTTTTGACACTTATATCCGGCGATACGCTTTTACCACCGTTTTAATCACCGGGATCGGCCGGTCGGGAGCTCTGGGGTGGCCGCCATCTTTTTTGCCTACGCACACAAACCGCCAGAACCTAGCGTATAACAGCTCTGCTGTAAAGAAAAAAAAACGGCAGGCGATTCAATTCTGTGACTTAGGGGTCTCTTAATGGCACTCGCACCTCGGCGTTGGTGTTCTGTGCTTTGGTGTGCGGTAATCTAGGGATTTCTAACTCATTCTAATTATTACAGACTTTTCAGTGACTCCACTTGTGACTAAACTTATGCTCTGATGTCATATCTCTAACGATACGCATGAATTTTGTACTGTACTATTCTTTTTCTATTTTTCTGCATTTCGTCGGTCGTCTCAGGAAGTGAACCGGAAGTGCTGCGCAAGAAACAAGAGAGTCAGTCGATGCTCGTGCCACTAAAAAAAGATAATCTGTTGATTTGGGGGCCCGCAGGTCCCACACACATACACGTGCATATACTAACAAAAATTATTATGGGGAATGCTGCAGAGTAAGAGGTAAACAATAGTCATGCCAAAGAGATGTCGTCCCGAGCAGGCATATTCGAAGGAAGTGGGGATGGGATAGTTTTCACTGCCATATTTTAGGCCATTTCTGCCCGCAGCCAGCTTTTGAGGCAGCTGTGATTGGTTCGATGTTCGCGTGCGCATGGAGGGGCCAGTCATACGCGATGGCAGTGCCCACAGCGCTGCATCCATCTTCTCCAAAACACAATGAATAACGCTTATTGCACAGAGGTTCATCGCGGGACCCATCTCAAAAGATGAGCAGGGCGATGTGCGTTATTTGGATAGTGATACTGAAGTGGGATGAAGCATAGCGCCACACTGTACATGAAGAAAAAAAAGGATGACGACCCCACAGATCTGTGTGTCTGTCGTTATACTTCTTAAGTCTATGTGCCTGCGTCGCGCTGGACTTCATACCAGCTCTCTAAAGTCATCCTAGAGGGGTCACACAGCACTTTGACTTCCTATAATAGCGGTCTCTTAGTCTCAATTTCTAAGCTACTCGTCACTACTGCCGCGTGGTGGCATATAGTGCAACAATGTTTAGCCTACAAGTGTCAATCTTAAAGGCCATACACGTTCCGACGCAGTGACCGCCTCATTCTCAATGTGCAAAATCCTAGAGTGATAAATCGCAGGCGTTACGTAGGCAAGCGCTCCGTATGCAAAAAACAATGTCGGGGATGGTATTCGCAAGTCAGCAATCCATGCCACCGGGTAGGGTCCCTAATGCAGGTGTATATATCTCACTGAGCATCGGCGGTTGTTGCATGCGTTTCACGAGTCACGTCATCAGACCGTCTAAGCTGTAGAGACAAGCAGAACATTCTCATAGACAAGAAAGCAATATTAAAATATTTACAGCGTTGAGGTAAAAATACATTGCGGATCTCACGCGCTGTGGGAATCCGTTTAAGTGAAACTTTTGTTGATGTGTGTGAATAACGCCTTTCCGGGTTAGCGACCATTTGGAAGTACAGATCGCGCGACCCAGTTGGACACATTTTCACTGTGAACCGCCTTGCTCAACATAAACGTGTTGCGCTCGATCATGCGCATACCACGCATGACGACAAAGGAACGAAGATGATGGAGTCACCACGATCGCATATATCTGTATGACGACGACGTAACGACGGTGGTGGAGCGACGCCTTACGACAATGGCTTGGCGATACTGGCATCACTATCACTAAACGATAGCAATGCAACAACGACGACAGCATGACAGAGACTGCATGGCGAAGATGCAGTGATGACAATGACATGACGACTACAAAATGACGGCGAAGTTGTGACGAAGACGTTGTGGCGACTGCCGATGCTGGTATGATGCGAAATCTAGCGTAGAACCAAGATAGAGCACACGCTATATGGCCGCTGCAATAGCGCGCGCAAGCTCTCAACAGAGAGCTTTAGCTATGCCACGTTGCGCTATCAGCTGGATGATAATTACGCAACGTTCTATTTTGGATATTTGCTTTGTACTGCTGGACAGAAATATTTACCTTATGGTCAGGCGCTTTTCTACACAGCAGTGCGGCATCGATAAGCTTCTCTAATATCGTAATCTTGACCGCACCTCACTACCCTCTCTTGTCTTCTGCATGGTGCCGCAAAGCGTAGTAGTAGTTTTGATGGCAGGTGCCGATCTCCGAGGTCCCCACGAAAGCGTTCAACGCAGCTCTATTTTATCACAACCTTGATGATTGGAACGTCATGCTATCCCAGTAGCAGTGACCGCCACCCCATGAATGCGCAAAATGTTTGCTATTGCAAGCTTTCTATTCAGGCACAGGCAGTGTATGTGCAACGTAACTCCGTACCTATTTTCAAATCTGTTTTCGCAGGTTGGTGTTCAGCCCCTGCCCGCAGAAACTAAAATTTTCCACTGCAGGTATATTTTTGGCTGAGTGCCGGCGGCTGTTCCGTGTGATGCACGAGATACCACCACGCTTCGTACTGTCAATTTAAGCGGGGAAGTAAAAAAGAAAAAAGCAACTGCCGCTTCGACAGAACGTATATTTACGGCCACTTTAAGAGACACAGCGGAAAAAAAAGATAAAACAGCGGGAAGAATCAGCGGAAAGACAACGTGACTATCCTGCATGTGCAGGGGCGAGGAAGTAAATGGAATGAAATATTATAGAAGAAGGAATGAAACGGCATAAGAAGATAACAAAAGGAAATGTGCACATAAACGTTGAAGTTTCTTTTCGCAACTGTAGATGAATTCCTATAAGCCTGAGACCACGTTTCTTGCAGCGCGTAACTGCTGTGGAATGTCAAACACGCCATACGGACAGTGCAGCGGCAGAACTGCCCTGCTCACAAGTCTCCTCGCAAATACCACCGTTTACTTTATCTCTCTTTTCTATAATAAGCCTCAACCGTCGGATTAGCCTCACGCTCGACGGCCACTGTAATAAGTACCCAGCCAGCGGAAAGCCGCAAAGTCAATAACAGCGCCCTAATCCTGTCACAAATCTGTTTGCCATCTCACACGTCTACATTTTTGTAGAATGTTTTGCGAATTGCACAGTTAGTATTTGCTCCTGCAATTCTTTCACAATATGCGTCTAAGACTTGCAGTGTCTTTATTTTAATTGCTTACCTTCGACGGCGTTGAGAGGATCGGCAGTTTAAACGTACCAAAATGAATTATACATTGCAC
Source organism: Dermacentor silvarum (assembly GCF_013339745.2). Taxonomy (NCBI): domain Eukaryota; kingdom Metazoa; phylum Arthropoda; class Arachnida; order Ixodida; family Ixodidae; genus Dermacentor; species Dermacentor silvarum. The sequence goes on from NC_051155.1 coordinate 234,736,808, forward strand.
TGCGGGGACTTAAAACAACGGCTAGAGAGAGGTCTTGGTTATGCAAAGATCGACGAGCGTATTCCAAACAAAATTTTGCTCCCATAGAGAAATAATGTCCCATGTCCAGTAGTTTCTTAGCTTCCTCTGCCATCAGAGCTCAAAAGAAAGGTCGAAAGATTGATCCTCGCTGCCTAACCTTAACATCATTTACTTTCTCAGGTTCTAAAAGCGATACGTTAAAAGAGCTGTAACTAACGTGCTTCGGCAACAGTTTGCTATACCGCATCACTTGGTACAGAATAATTCCGCACTGCCATAACATATTCTCGGGTTGTTCTATAGAACCTAACCGAGACACAAGTAGCGCGCCTTGTGCTTGCGGGAAGCGTCGTCCGACGTCGTCAGTTTGCTGCTGTAGCTGGCTCTACTAGCAGCAGAGACGAGCCTCCTTCGGTGATCAAGAGTGAGGCCTTCATCAGCGCGCATAACCACGGGGAGCATTTCCTAGGTGTCGGCACGTTACATCACCGCCTACAGCATCAAGTCTGCATACGGGCGAATTTTAGGGAAAACAGGTCATAATGCTACCATCAAGTGGGTGCCAGGCCACGCTGGAAAGGCCGGCAACGACTGAGCCCTCGAGCTGGCGAATGATTAAAGACTCAATCACCACATTAGATTCATGGGATCGCCTCCGGACGTTTCACAGCAAGTCCCTGAAGAGCAACGGCGCTGCCTCGGCTGCGGTGCCTCCTCTCGCCGACCCTCTTACCAGAAGGCTATCTCGAGAGGAACAACTATATTTAATTAGGGCAAGAGCAGGGTGCGCCAAAACATCATCGAGTTAGGGAAATGCGACGACAACGTAATGACCGCCCACAATCACCTTCGCAAGTGCATTGCTACGCATGCGCAAAGGAGCGAGCTCCAAGGATCCATCACCTCGTGTGAGAATGCGAAAAATTAGAGACATTCAGAAAAATGCACGGGCCGAAGGAGGTGATGTCGTTCTAGGATTCTGTCCGGCCGTGGGTTTAATTCAATCAATGAGATGTTTATATGATGCACTAAATAGTTTTGCATGGAAAGCAAAGCTTCCATAGTTAGTCACACCTGTCTGCCTTCTCACCCATCTCTATAAATAGGCCTCGATGAGCCATCATTGAAATCTGTTATTCTCTTTCTCTCTTGCAGGTAAAGCTTCTCGGGTGAGAATATCATATTTAACGTTTGTACGAGAGCGCAGCCTCAGGATTGCTGTACTCTTTCCTTTCAGAGAAGTAAAAGCATTTCCGAACTTTTCCGTCCGCTAGTTATCCTGCGAATAAGTTATAGGCTTGAGCAACGTAGATTTAAATTCTGCTGCTCTTTCACGATCATTCATTCATTCATTCATTCATTCATTCATTCATTCCATATTGCAGACCCTAGCTTGATCCAAACTGTGGAGCAGATTCAAAATTACAGACATAATGCAATACAAAGGAACAAAGTAAAGTATTTCTACATTAGTGTAATAACAGCACTACAATAACAGGTTTGTAATGGTGCTACACTGGAACTTTTGTGTGGTACGGTAACAGAGACTTTAAGAAGACGCCTGGATTAATTCGTTAAAATTCGAAACCGTGTGCGAAAAATTAGAATGCTTATAAGTGGATTCTAGCAAAATAATGGGTCAGAGAATTAGCCTGGAAATGTCTTGTGGGACTGCTTTGTTAGGGTCAAAGATACGGTGATGGGTCTATGGCACTCCCCTTCCCCAATACAGAGTAGGAGACTAGAGCACACTAGCTCAGGTCGACCTCTCTGTCTTTCCTATCAATAAAATCTATCTATCCATCTATCTATACCGTGGTTAAGAAGCAGTAAAAGAAAGTCTGTTCAAAACTGTTTTCGACGAGTTTTAAGAAGGGGAATGTCACTGGCCTTCATTATTTCGGCTGGAGAACTACATGATGGCAATATGTTCTAAATAAACCTGACTAATTTCCTCCGTATTCTTTCAAGGCACTTATTGTTTATTTGAGTATATGGGTACCAAACTCTACAAGCGTCTCCTAATTTGCGTCTGATTAACAAATAGTAGCAAAATTGTTTAACATTGTTGGACAAGGTCGTTTTAGGTTTATGCTTCAGGAAGCAGATGTGCAAATATTATTAACGTGCATGTTCTACGATAAGTTAGTTGTGATTTTCGCACCTATGTATTTGTAATTATCAACAAAACATAGGTAATTGTTTTTTGCGCGCAATTGGGAGCAAGACCATTATGTCAGTGTTAACAACCATCACCCATTCTTTGCATCACTTCAATATGTTATTCAGGTTGTTATTTAGCTGAATTTGGTCACCAAGGCAAACACTTTGAACAAAATGCAGTTATCTGCAAGCAGTTGTATTTGCACACCACGAGTTATTACATTTACGATACTGTTAATTACAATGTCGCTACAATATCCACTTCTGGGCATTCCCACGACACTTGCTTTCTATATAATCCGATCATCTTGAAATATTTCTGAATTGGTCGTCTTGTTGACGTAAATACGATCGTGTTTATATATTTAGTAGTATACCAAATCCGATACCATAACACGGATGGTGCAGAGTGTGTGCGATTGAGGGAGGTATGCATACGCGAGTTCTAGACGGAGTTGAAATAGAAGTATAGAGATGATGAACTGAAACAAGTGTCACGCACGTGCACTCTCGTATACGTCAGTGACACACAGGAAGCACGAAGAAATACCGACCGTATATATCGCAGATGCCACAAGGCCCCTTAAATATTAAAATTACGACTGCGATTTTAAGATAGCCTAACATGTTGCACGCAAAGTACGCACTATTACTTGTCTTTAATCTGTTCCGTATTCTACTTTCCTTTTTTTTCTCTTTTTTTTTTGTTCCTTAAACTTTCTCGAAACTCAGCCTTAATATGTTGAAGTGGAAAGGAAATGAAATCCCAGTGCAAGCAATCACTAGTCGCAGTCAGCTTTCCCAACTCGAGACGAACTTGAGATGTCGCACAGATATTGGCAGAACGATATGAGGTGAAGAGCGTTCGGAGTTGTAATTTCGAGCAACACAACTATAGTCACGCGCGCATGACAGACTACGCGCACATCCTCAGTCGTTTATGCCGGGATATGAGCACCCTAATAGAGGTAAAACTTCCAACTGAAATGACAAAAACCTCAAATATAGCGTAGACATTCGTTACGGGGAGAAATAGTTTGACTGCACGGGCGAGGCACGTCGGTCCATGTTCGCTTCAGGAGAATCGTCTCATAAGTTTCATCTTTATTCATATTGTATGGGCCAACTTCAGAGTTATCGCAAATATGAGTGAAATTTATTTTTCAGAAACGTTGTCCGTAAATACAGCTATTGCATTTAAATACCTGTCTTAATGATCATAATTTCACCTGTCCGTGGCGCGGGAAGCACAGAACTTATAAATATTTGTTATCAGTGCTCGAATAGTGAAATCTTCGATTAGAGTACGTATAAAAAAAAGTAGGCGACCAATACTTCAGTCGAAGTATCTCACATTTTTTCAGATTCCGAAAGCCTACAAAGATGCGCGTATCAACCTTGAGCGTAATGGAAAGCTGATATCCTTCTTTCAACGTATACAAAAATAAGAGATCACCGCAGTTCCTCGTTAGTTTACAACGCGAACTTAGAACGGCCAATGGCGTTGCAGCGTGCACTTTCTTCATGACAAGCAGAAATATCCAGAATCGTAGTTACCCAGTGTATTAGTCATAACCGAATATTTGAAATGACATAATATGAAATTATTGAACCAATTGCTTTTATTGGATACAGAAGTATTTCTTTCAAGATTGAAATTTGGAGTAGTTAAATTCTGGTGTTTCACGTGCCGAAACCACGTTATAATTATATGAGGCACGCCATAGTGGGGGACTAGGGATTAGTTTTGACCGCCTGCGGCTCTTTAACGCGCACCCAGTGCATGGGCGTTTCTTGCAATTCGCCCCCATCTAAATGCGGCCGCCGCGGCCGCGATTCGATCACGACACATCGTGCACAGCAGCTCATGCCAAAGCCACTCAGCAACCTCGGTGGGTCAATCTCGAATACCGTCACACACGCTTGATTTTTGTAAATGCGTCTACAAGGAGAAATGTTAAAGCCGTACATTCATAAGCGTAGTGGAGACATAACAGAATAATATCTATTTAGAAGCAGAAAGCTAGTATACGGAAGGTAAACACCAGCTCTAAACAGCGCGATGAAAGACAGCAAAAGAACCAGAGCACAGCGCTCTGTCCTGTAGTTCTGCCGTGTCCTGTGTCGCGCTGTTTAAAGCTCCTGTTTAACTTGGTGTACCAGCCAGGCGAAATGCAAGTGTCCGTGTAGGAGCATTGATGATAACATCCGTAACGCATCAGACCAAAATTGCAGTGTTTTATTGCCATGGCACTTATTTAGAAATTAAATGCGCGCCTTCACCGTCACCGTCGGCACCACCATTCTGTCCCGGGTACAATAGCACAAGTAGAGCAAACTTCCAAAACAAAATGCAGCCCCGCGCGTCTTGTGTTGAAGGACACGTGATCCACTTACTTTCAGACGTTTGGAACAAGCTAGCGCGTTCCCCGCTGCCGGCGCTCTTCATCACGTGAGCTTTTTGCGACAGTGAGCGCTCGCAATCACGTGTGTCTTTTGGCGCGTGACATATCGCATGTTTAGTTAGGTGCCGAATGTTTGCTGCACGTATACTGCGCATCAAACTGTGAGCCTTCCTTCGTGTAATAGTGTAATAAACTTCGCTATTGCTGTTAATGTTTCGCCTTTTTATCAAAATTGTGGCTTTTTTTATTCAGTAAAATCCATGCAAAAGGCTGATGATACACGAAACATTTTACCCCACACTCGGAAAGTGAGGCAAGAACTGTCTGCTCGAAGACTCCTTACACCATTTCCGGCCACGAGAAAACGTACGGGTGTTCAGGCAACTTAGTGACCCTATTCGGAGCCCAAGGAAGTTAATCGAAGCCCAAGGAAAAAATTGTTCTCTCGAGTTAGCGGTACTTGGCGTCGTAATGACGGTTAAACTGTTCGGAAAGTTCTCTACGTGTGTAGTGGTTAATCGTCCACGCTTTCGGCTTCGTCGTAGATGTATTGTTAACGAAGGCATTCACACCATGCTCTCGCGGACGCCGGGACATAAACGGCTTTGCAGAAAGTAGGCCACCACACAAAGACCGCTGTATATCATTAAGAGAGCCGAACAAACCATTGCCCTGAATTTCTCCCTCATTTCGCTTGCAGCTTCAGTTAACTGCCGTATATCTTCTCCAAGTTGTAAGGCTATCGCCTGAATTAGTTTAAAGCCAATTAAATAGCTTGTCTATTCTTTTTGTGCTCGTTTTCTTAGAGATGAGAAGATGGCCAGGCTAGTTGAACCACCGTTCTCACATTTGTTTGTCCAAAAAAGTTAGGCTGAACAGTCTTCGTTTATTCGAGGGTTCCGAAGTCCAAATGCGTGAATCGTATCGTGGCCGCCAGGAGTGTTTGGAGGACTTGGAGTTGAACAGATTCGCCGAACACGGATGCATGTCTGCCGAGACTTCGGAAGAATGCAACTAGCGTCTCCTACGTTGCAGGGCAACGTAACTGCGCGTTAAATAGGATGCGGCTAAGATGCGAAGTGCGTGAATAACGAACACAAAAACGGGACCAGATAGAGCCAGAATAGAAACACATATTCAACATTTATTCATCGATTCATTTTAGACACCATGTACGTCGACACTTGGTTGACCCTTGCTTTTTCTTAAGGCAAAGATTTATTTGCATATTCCCCCGCTTTGCGGGTGCTGAATGCTGCTGTCTTGTCGAGTAGACAACTTGAGCCACTGTAATTTTATGCGCCCGAATAGACATCTCGGGAGGCTACGCCTGTGCAACTGGGTTTGTGCCAACTCTTGGACAATCCCCTTATGGGTATGTGCAACTGTGAAACAAGGGCTCTGATGTAATTTGGTAAGTGTCGTACTTCCCTGTGCATGCACTTTTCTTCAGTATTCTTCCCCCGACAAGCCAGCCTTCATACTCGTGACACGGACAGCTAGCAGGTACAGGCAACAAGGCTGTACTCGCGTCATCAGCTACTTCTGCTACGGCTGCTGTCTCGATAACTCAATCAAGTGTCACTTGATTAGGATTCTAATATTGCTTTGTATCCGTTCGTTCGTTCGTTCGTTCGTTCGTTCGTTCGTTCGTTCGTTCGTTCGTTCGTTCGTTCGTTCGTTCGTTCGTTCGTTCGTTCGTTCGTTCGTTCGTTCGTTCGTTCGCTCGCTCACTCGCTCACTCGTTTGCTTGTTTGTTTGTTTGTTTGTTTGTTTGTTTGTTTGTTTGTTTGTTTGTTTGTTTGTTTGTTTGTTTGTTTGTTTGTTTGTTTGTTTGTTTGTTTGTTTGTTTGTTTGTTTGTTTGTTTAGAGTCCTGCAGAATCCTAAATAATGTATCAGCACTGTTATAACTGCCGATGCCCAGCACCACAACACCACCACTTGGCTTTTTCGCTGCTTTGGCAACGAGGGAATTCCCCTGCAAACGTTCGTGACAGATAGTGCGTATAACTTCGGCCTTTCGCACTTAGAATGTTTCGCAAAGAACGCCCACCAACGATACGGGAATTTCTGTTGGGCAATTCGTCTCTCCAGGAGTTTCCTTTTATAATTACATTGCTCTTCAGCTCTTCGTTTTCTTTTCGATATTGTTGCTTTCAGGGGCAGCCACGGAGTGTACACGTGCTTGTACACGTTCTTTGAATGATTGTCGGCGGTGGCTACTTTCCGGTAATCGGTTTTCCGTAGACGTATAGCTGCTGACGGCTCGTTCACCTAACATGCCCTGTTACAACTGCAGACGTAACATGCCCCGGAATGCAGATCTCTCGCTTCGTGTTTGTGGATGGACTTTGACTTTTGTTCTTTTGACTTTGTTCTTTCGACTTTTGTTGTTTTGCCACTTTTGGTGTTCCAGCGGAAAGTCTACATTCTGAGACGGCTGTTTATATTGTCATGAGCTCCCTCTACTTATCCTGAATTTCACTGGTTGACCGAAGCAAACATTTTTTTACCGTGAAACAAAGAATTTGTATTGCACCGGACGACGTGCCGTATACTGCTGGCAGTTTTCCCTCAGTGCCTATCGGGTCACGGATACAACTGAAAATTTCGAGCCGGAAATTGGCCACTTGTGTCTTTGGAGAAGGCGATTGTGCATGTTCCTAGCGCTTGTTAAAAGCCGAAATCGGCACACAACAATTTGTTTCTTTATGCGTAATGGCAGAATGTTTTTCCAGGTCTGAGGCTTCATTAGCATTTCAAGCATTACGGACGACAGATACAGCGACTGTTTAATCCATCATTCCTTATAATTTCAAAAAAACATACACTCAGCGAGAACCGAACTTAATTTCCTGAACCGGCGATGCCTGGAAACGTTCGCTACTTTCTGCCGCGGCTCGCTTTGTTTTTCATTTGCAGATTAAGACTTGCCAAATATGAACACTCGCTTTAAGATTCTCTTTGTTGACCGATGGGTACTGGTCGTTATTTTACGTTATATCACGCCACTCTAGAATAAAGGTGCAATTAAGAGTAATGTCTTTGCCGTTCCAAAAATTTCGTTCATTTCAGGAGTTTTGTTATCGAAATTTTTTCATCGTCGTGGCTCTGTTATTTATGAAAATGATGATGACGTTCGCACTGCCGCTTCTGCCATTTGCAATTTTCAGATTCGGCATTCCGTCCGGTTTCGTTAGTGCCCCCGTTATCGAGAATACCTTAGGTCATGCATAACAAATATCAGTATTTAGCTACTGCGAATCTCTTGTCGCTGGTGGTGTTCTTGAATTCCTTCATTCACATGAACCTTCGTGGCGACAATGATAATTAGTATTTAATTTAATCTAATACTCGTGGTTGTCGAGAGCTATAGAAGTAAGAAATAAGAAAGCGCCTAAACGCCAAGCATCCCCCCCCCCCCCCTCCCTCCACCTGTAGCTCAATAGAACTACGCAGTGCTGCCTATTGAATGAGAAGACGCCCAAAGTAAGACAGAAACACACACGCGAACATGCGTGCACGGACAAAAGAAAAGGAAAAATTGAGCTCGCGGTCTCTTCCGTCCAGTGATCGCAAGAACTCTACATCGACCTGACAGTTTTAATATAGCCAAGAGGACATTGCTTGCGAAAGCTCGCCAACGGCTAGTGCACGACTAAAGGAGAAAAGATGCTGCTTAGCAGTGGGCAGAGCAAGCCTTTCGGAAATGTGGTGTTCCGCCGGCAATTTCCCGCGGTGTCACAGTAAAAGGGCAGCTTCACCTAACCGTAAAAGGACGGCGCGCCAAGCATACCATTCGCCTGGCCGTAAATGGTGGTACGCTTGGTTTTTCTCACTGTACTGGAACGCAAGTTCGTAGAGGTCAAACGCGGAGGTCACTGAGTGCTACCTGCATTAGATGAGAAAATAGAGTCGTTAGCAAGTGCGCGTAACTCTAGGTGCGCTCTCCTAAGGCGTGTGACACAAACATAAATTTTAAAGTGGCGAAACTCGCAAGCAGACGTACAATGCTCGAAGGGGGATCATCGAACTTTTTTTTGTTGCTCTCTGTTCCCCGTAATAAACAGCACGATAATGCCCCCGCGGGAAGAGAAGGATAGATTTAGTAATAAAGAACATTATACATGATTGTGGATACGAATTTTGAAGTCGACAAAAATACTGCCACGTGCATTTCGTGCTTTGCATTTGTGCCGGTGACTTCCGAGTGACGAGTATTATCGCGTTATAAACTCGAGCAAACCTACCACGATACCAGCTTCGTACCTGCGATGTGACCACAGTGTCAGGCAGAGCAACTCGCGCTATCTCTCACGATAATTGTACGCATGTTCTTCAACAGTCTTTAAATACTGGCCACACATAGGTCTCTGTTCGTCGATCGCCGTTTGTGCTCGCGAATGTTGCTATTACTGAGGTAGTTGCTTTTGTCTATGCGGGAGGAGGGAGGGGGGGAGAGGCACAATTGCGCCTCAATAAATGTTTCTCTTGCCGCATGCTCGTCTTCTGTAGTTACCAGTGTTTAGCACCACTGCTGACAACTGGTAGACGTGCTGGGTATGTCCACCTCTCTTTTCGGCACTCGCAACATCAGTCTGCATCAACCAGAAGGCGACCAACGAAGAAGCCGCCGGAATCTTGGGCTCTTCCTTGAGTACAGCCACCTCCCTGATATAACGTGCCCTACAAAAGCGCCCACAAAAGTCGAGATAAGCGAGCCTCTCAATCCTACATCCGTCATGTTGCAGCAATCACGTGAGCCAAAGGCCTTCCGAGGAACCCCGGGCGATGATACATAGGATTGGCTCGAACAATATGAGCGCATGATGAGCTACAACAAATAGGACGACGAGGCGAAGTTGCGGCACGTTTACTTCGAGGTGGAGGAGTCGGCACGTATACCTGTCCATCAACCTCGTCGTCGGTTTATCAACCGATGGCGAGCCCTTTCCCGAGCAAGTTCGCGGCGCCGTTGAAATGCAGCCTGCTCCTCGGCGGAACGCTCCACGCGAGGCCTTCCCATCCGGGTGCCGAAACTGATCTGAGACGATGGAAGCCTCCGATCAGGGAAGCCTCAAAGAAAGAAAGAAAGACCAGGTGCGGGGAAAGCTGCGTCGGCGCCGGATCACGGGACGCGCGTGACCAATCAGAATCATTTGGTGTATCGCGGGGAGGGGAAGGGAAGGAAAGGTGGTTGGCGCGCGCTCCGCCCGGCTTCCCTCGCCTCAGATCAGTTTCGGCACCCGGATGGGAAGGCTTCTCGTGGTGCATTCCACCGAGGAGCAGGCTGTGTTTAAGCAACGGCGCCGCGAACGCGCTCGGGAAAGGGCTCGTCGTCGACGTGCCGATTCTAGCGTGAGGGCTTCCGAAGCCCAGGCGACAGGTCACCAAAGAGCCGCCGACCCCAAGTTGCGGGAGCGCGATGTTGAGGCCAAACGTCAGCGTCGTCTTGCCCTCCAGGAACCCGACAACGGTGACGCACGCCACGGCAACGCTAACGCCAACTTTTCCGGTTCGACGGCCAGGATTTAACGCGGGTTTCTAAACCGGAACTTCGGAGCCAGATGCAGTGCGTGTGACCGGTTGTGGTTCGAGCACAACATGGTACTCGTCAGTGCAATTGGTACCGAGGAACACCGAAGAAACACGCGACAAGCTTCGCTTACCCCAATTTATTCGACAGGGGAGGGGCTACTGATTTTCTTTAAGTTATCTGATAAGAGCACAGTGAACAATTACCGCCCAATATCAATAACAAGTGTTCCCGGTACGCTACTACAGCACATAATCTTTTCAAATGTAGCACGGCACTTGAAAATTAACAAATACTACTTTAAACATCAGCATGGTTTTAGAAAAGGACTATCGCGTGAAACACAGCCAATCAAATTTACTACATATATTTTAGCAAGCATGGATACGGGTTCACAGACAGATTCCATTTTCATTCATTTCGCTAAGGCTTTCGATCGCGTTGCTGAGTGCCGTCTCATTGCTAAACTTTCCTGCTTGTACATCGATTCCATAACAGTGTCTCAGATAAGAAATGTTTTGTCATTCCGTAAGCAATTCACCGTCGTAGATAAGTACATTTTCAGTATTAGCGATATAACATCTGGTGTATCACAAGGACGCGTATCGGACCATTACTTTTTTCTGACGTATATTAACGACCAGCGATCCGAAATATTGTCATCCGTGCGCTTGTTGGCAGATGACTGCGCGATCTATTATCAAATCTGCCCACCTTCCGATCACTTCGCTCTTCAGCGAGATCTTGACCGGATTTCTAACTGGTGTTGCTGTTGGCAAATGACCCGAAACACTGATAAATGCGAACTACTAACATTCACCTGCAAAACAAATTTCAACTTTTCGATTACTCACTGGATAAGAACCCCGTTACACGCACCAACTCATGCAATGTGTACCCCGGCATACTCCTTGCACCCAACCTGTCATGGTCCGCGTACATCGAAAAAATAACTGAGCACTAAAGCATCACGGACGCTTGGTTATCTTAGACGTAACCTTCGCGGTGCTCCTGCCCTCACCAGATATATCGCCTATCAGACATTCATGAGGCCTCAACTCGAATTTGCAGCCCCTATACGGTCACCTCATCAAGCTTACCTAACCGTGACTCTCAAATTAGTGTTATCTTAGACGTAACCTTCGCGGTGCTCCTGCCCTCACCAGATATATCGCCTATCAGACATTCATGAGGGCTCAACTCGAATTTGCAGCCCCTATACGGTCACCTCATCAAGCTTACCTAACCGTGATTCTCAAAATAGTTCCAAAACCGCGCCGCCCACTTCATTGTCAGATATTATCACCGCGGCTTAAGCGTGACTAGTAGTTAATCATCTTTAACCCTCTCATCTCTTGAATCCCGAAGAACCATAGCACTGCATTGCCTGTTTCACAAAATAATCCATATCACGCGCCCGTCCAGCCTGCCGCTCACTCATCCATCTCGTATCATTTAAGTTTCCAGCGTATCTTTGGCCGAACCAATGCTTTCCATTCATCCGCGTTACCATGTGCCATTCCGCATTGCAATAACCTACCAAACGACATAGTTGACATTCTTGAACCTGTATCCTGCAGAACACGTTTAAACAAATTTCCATAATTCGTCACAACTAACCCTACTGCGCACCTAGGTTTCTCTAGCGAAGTTGAATACAGTCTTCCTTGCTTCATTTATTGCGTTATTTAAATTTGTTAGAGACTTGCTTCTTTATCTTTACCCGCTAGCATTTGTATAATTTCTTTGTACTTGTTTTCGCTATTTCATACAGTTTTTTGTTTCCATTATTGCGTTATTTATATCTGTTAGAGACGTGTTCCTTCTTCTTTACCCGCTAACATTGTGTAATTTCTCACGCATTACCCCTTCGGGAGCCCTTCGGGAGCCCTTCGGGAGCCCTTCGGGAGTACCCCTTCGGGAGTAACTAAATAAATAAATAAATGAATAAAGAAATAAATAAATTGTCTTCGCTTCTACCTCTGAGTAACACCTTATCAATCTAGAAGTGGTACTGCGTGCTACCAAGTCTACCGGACTTACGATGAAGCCTGAAAATTTCAGTGCCACTTCACCTGCAAACAGTTCAAGTTCCTGGGCCACGTTTTCAGCTTTGCAGGAATTTTACCAGACCTAGGGAAGACAGCTGCCATGCGAAACTCGGCAGCCCCATGAAAAGAAAAGCATCCGAAAGTTTCGGGGACATTACGCCTGCTACAGACGCTATGTCAAAGGCTTCTCGCGGTTCGCAGAAGCGCTAACGCACCCGACTAAAAAGGACGCCCCGTTTGTGTGGCATTCACCACAAGAGCAAGCGTTTTGAGTGCTCCAACACCGTCTCCAATTGTAGCCCATTTTGGCGCACTTCGATGGTAACTCGGAAATGGAAATCCACACCGACGGCAGCAGTATTGGCCTTGGCGCCGTTCTTATTCAGAGGCAGAAGGGACGAGAACATGTCATCAACTATGCCAGTCGAACTTCATCGAAGTCAGAGTCAAACTATCTTCCACCACGGAAAAAGAATGTCTCGCAATAGGATGAACAACATCAAAATTCCGCCTATATGTGTACTTCTTGAAAACTTCTTACTTTTTTTCTATTTTACCTTTGCGTTCTTCACAAAGTTCAGTGTGCTGTTTATTTGATTTAATGCTTATTGTCAGCATCGGCACGAAGTTTTCGTTAAGATAGGAGCAAGGCTGCGTGCCTGAGAGAAAAAAAAAACGGCAAAGCTGGCACTAGGCTGCGCAAAGCTCGAGACACAGCGAAGCTGGCCGATCGAATGCGTCATAACCTAAGAGCAGTAGCGCACCCAGGATCTCTGCCAGGGGGGGAGGGAGGGGGTGGGTTGACAGTTTGCCAATACCATCTAAACAGCACTAACTTCGATTTCTTCACGGGAAATGTTAAAATAATGCGCTTTTTGCGACTGTACAGACGATTGCGCGTCTTACATCTTAGTTGCAGTACTCAAATGCGTAAGGAAAGACAAGGGGTTAAACAAAAGGGGGGTGGGGGGGGGGGGATAAGTCGGAATCAGAGGGGGGGGGGGGGGGGTTACAACCCCCGAATCCCCCCCCTCCCCCCGTCGGTGCGCCACTGCCTAAGAGATACCTGGCATAACCAAGCTCAACTCAAGCATAGCCAGGGCCGAACCTAGCTGCTACCAAGTTCAACCTAGATACAACCAAGTTCAACCTCGACATAGCCAAGTTCAACCTAGCTACTATACCAGGACACGCAATCGATCGGCCAGCTCCATTGTGTCTCGAGCTTTGCGCGGCCTAGTGCAAGCTTTGCCTTTTTTTTTTTTTTCTCAGGCCGATGTTGACAATATATATTGTCAACAAGCTCGCGCCACCAACCTCAGGTAGAGAACGCTTCCGGCGTTTTGCCGCTTTCGCCGCATCTAAGTCCGCTTGCCGGCGTAGCCGTGCTGCTGCACTGATCACAAGGCAGTCTTAATGAAGGGAAAACGAAGTCCGCACCTTAATACCATATAGGACGAATAAAACAACATTATATATACTGTACACAAGTGCTGTCACTCATTTGCATGTTCGAAATGGCAATGTACGGTTACCCGAATGATCCCCCGGTGCTTGGCGCACTCATCATCATTCACTTCGTGGATATGCGGTGTTCTTTTTTTGCGTCCAATGTCTTGCTGTAGTTTTCCTCGCAGCATCAGTTAGAAAAGAATTGTAGTCTGGCTTTGAGAATGAGACAGCGACGAGTATGCCATCATTTAAGGATATTTTTGCTGTTGCATCAGAAACATCATTCCCGTGCAATTCGCAGTGTCCAGGAATCCACTGGTATACAATACGGTATCCTTTTCTTTCAGCAACAGTGTGGAGTTCCGCAACGTCTAGGGCTAGAAAATACTACGAGTGTTACCTCACGGCACGTTGAAGTACCTGTAGTGCTATAGTGTCAATTGAGTCGCATAATATGGTCCAGGTCTGAGCAAATGCGTCTAATAGCTTAGCCAAACGCCAAAAGGTGAGTTGCAGCTGACGTCGTATTGTGTTCCAGCCGGTATCTGAATTTGAACATGACGAGCCGATGTAACTGCAGCCGTCGCACTTGAGGCGGACGATGTTAGCGAGCCGTCCGTGTATCCGTGCATGGAGTTCCCGTATTCTTCCGATATATGCCCGAGTGTGAGTTGTCTGGGGCCTGATGTCGGGGTAGTCAATTGCTTGCTGATAGACTTCCCAAGCTCGGTGAGGTGGCTTACGAACACTGCTGAGCAGCGCCGCTAGCGGGAACAAATGAAAAAAAAATGTGGTTGATCCCTCTTATATAGGAATCGGTATAGAACACGAAAGTGAAACGTGTCTTGACAGAAGTAGTGTAATGTTTATTGCACATTGATATATAATGTCTATTGGTGTTTTGTGGCTAAAGCGCCCTTAGGCGTTGATGCACCCACGCTGACGCCTGGTGGCACGTCTCCTCCATCACGACTACCAACGTCGATGACCATGAGCAACCGTCGTGCATATGGAAGCTGCACTACGATGCACACGCTAGCACAACGCGAAAGACGAAGCACGTAACTGACACACTAATACAACGCGCAAGACAAAGCACGTAACTGAATCGTCACCGAGTCAAATCAGCGCGTACAGCGCGTCGTAATTGCAGCCTCCGCGATCAACTTCAGAAACATTTTCAGAGCTAATTGCGGAGGCCTCGCTCCGCTGTGCTGAGTACGGTGAACGCCACCACCTAGGTGGCGTTGGTAGTGCTTCTTGATGCCAGCGTCCCTTCGAATGCTGGCATCGAGGCGTCGTAGTGCAGAGACCACCGAAGCGTTCACTGTCGGTGCGAGTTAGTGTCATAATGCAGTACTTCTCTTTTCTGCTCGTAGGCGGCGGCACCGCCCCGAGCAAGAGCGCGGGTACACGGAGGAGTGTTATATATATAAGGCGCGTCTGTGTAGCTCTCTGCAAATGCGTTTGTGGCGCAATGGGTTAAACGCTCGGCAATCTATCGTCGCGGACCGAGAGGTCGTGGGTTCGATTCCCAAATTTTGCATGTTTGTGGAACTTTTTCTTCTGATTTCTTTCTTTGTATTATGTTCTATGACGTATTTCCGTGACGGAAATACGTCAGTGAAGTCTTGGTGGACCCCGGCATAAAACACTTTCGTGTTAAAAGTTGTCGCAGTTTCACCTGAAAGGCGAAGCATCAATTGCGATAGCAAATTTGTAGAGAGCTATACGGAGTAATGATAGTAGCTTTATCAGCTGTATAAACTTGGACATGCAGCAGCACCGGCAACACGCACAACTGTTGTCGACGCCGTCGGCGTTTTGCCCGCGTTCGCACAAAATGCGTGCGGCGTTGGTGACTGTTGCCGGAGCCTCTGATATAAATAGGCACTTGGTGCTGCAGCTAAACGTTGCTTCTCTTCCCTCCCCCTCCCCCACACGGCCTTTCGTGCGTCCGAAGAAGGCGCGTTTGCTCTACATATATGGTGATTGTAAAGGAGGAAAGAGACGCCTACTTCTGCAGCCCTTAACGCACGGCGCAGAACGCCGTTTGTTCTCCGCCGTGGGTTCACTCCCCGTGAAAGCGCGCGTCCCTCGCGCCCTTTCACTCGCACATACAGCGTTCGGCGGCGCGCGGCGACGATTTCATCTCCATTGACGTCATACGGAACCTCACGGCGACGGCGACGGCGACGGCAACGGCAGAAATCTGCTTTTGAGTGTCCATATAATTGCTATCGCAATAAAAGTTGCCAGGCACCGCGGTTGCGTATAGGCGTGCTGTGTACGGAAGCACGGGCAGTGAGGTTGTGTCTCCCGTGCATTTGTTCACACAAGCCTGCCGTTCAGTGCCACAACAGCCTCGAAAACACGAAGGGCCGACACCCAGCCATGAAATTCTGAATATTTCCGGGCAGTTAGGGCAAAAAAGAGAGGAGACAAGCGTGCACCACTGCTGTTGTTGGCAGAGTCAAGTAAGTCGTGCTTGATCGCTTTCGCATGCCAATTTATGCAACGTTTTCGCATGCAACATTTTCACCCGTGTCGCGCAGTCAGTCGAGCCGGCTCTCGCATGTAACTGGGGTCCATTAATGAAGGAGGCACTGGGGCTCCAGCCTCCGCTGGGTACCACTCTTGAGCGTCGGCAGGAGCGGCAGCTTTGCGCAGGTGCACCGAGTGGCCTGATGTGATGCGATATCACTGCACGTTAAATATGAAAACGGAAAAAGAGGCAAAGGATTCATCAAAGACTAAAGAAAGCGTGAACAAACGCGCGTGGGAAGCCGCCTCACAAGCACCAAAAGAGACGATTTTGCCATTGCAAAATCTGTCACTGTTGACTGTAAGGTCTCTGAGGTGTCTCAACCTATGATTAATTTATGCCCTTCTCACTCAGACACTTTGGAGCACTGTCGAGTCCAATCCGTAACGGGTGCTTCTACACGGGCACTTTCGACCCCGATTTTGCACGATACAGATCCAATAGATCGTGATCATAGGCTCTCGTCTGCGCCGTAATGGTGTGTGAGGTCAACCAATTCGATCCGGATTGTTGAGCCGTGCAACTTGCTCGCGACCGAAACATTTGATCCGTATCGGGCTTGATCGCGATCGAAAGTGCCGTGTTACACTGGTATTCAAGAACGACCGAGAGCCAAGGCGATTCAAACCACCGCTGCCCTCCTCTCGCCACACAACTCGTGGAATCAACATGCTACACAGTACGGCCCACATTCTTTTTAGAAATGGGCTACCTAATCATACGCCGGTGCTAAAGCGCTCTACTGCTTGCAACATGCTACGACAGAAACGTCTAACAAACACAAGAAAGCACAATGTGTGTCGCACGTTGAGGTTGTGGGCCCTATTCCTGGTGTAAACAGCCGCACCAGAGGCTTGGTCATCACCCATGGAGGTGTGCTTGGTAACTGATCGGACGAGTTGATAGACTCATGCGAAATAATAACTCTTGAAAAGGTGCTGTCAGGGCCTAAACTGTGGAACATTGACAGA
This sequence comes from Dermacentor silvarum, assembly GCF_013339745.2. Classification (NCBI taxonomy): domain Eukaryota; kingdom Metazoa; phylum Arthropoda; class Arachnida; order Ixodida; family Ixodidae; genus Dermacentor; species Dermacentor silvarum. The sequence goes on from NC_051155.1 coordinate 234,753,953, forward strand.
GGGTGGTGTTCATGCAGACTAAATAGTCTCAAGAATACTCTAAGAGGTTCGTGTAAGAGATATAGAGCCATCGGAGCAGCGTAGACATCAAAAAGTGTGCGAACGGTCCCCGTGAAGCAGTACCGCACCCAGGTACTTTGCCAGGGGGTGGTTGACAGTTTCCCTTAGTTTGCCAATACCATCTAAACAGCACTAATTTCAATTTCTTCACGGGAAGTTGTCAAAAAATGCGCTTTGTGCAGACGATTGCGCGTCTTACATGTTAGTTGCAGTACTCAAAGGCGCAAGGAAAGAAAAGGGGTTAAACAAAAGGGGGAGTTACAACCCCCAACTCCCCCCCGCCCCGTCGGTGCGCCACTGCCGTGAAGCGTGGTATGCCTAAGTTTATACGTAGAACTTGTGCGTGCAGGCCTTCCAATGGACACTAAGTATCACTTCCTATCTCAAATAGAAGGGAGGGTAACCTGACTTGCCGTGGCACGAAGAGTTGCAGGCAAATGTTAATAGCGTAAAGCAAAATCCCAATCAACCAACTTTGAAAATTGCCAGTGAGGGTCGTTTTTTTACGTGCCTTGAGACCACGGGTTTGTGGATGATGAGATGCCGTGAGCTCGTGGTGGACGGAATAGGCGCACCGAATGCCTTCGACGAGTCGCGCGAGCCCACGAGGGAATTGACCCATCCGAATAGGAATAAATGTTTTTTTTTTCTATCTCTTCTCTCCCTTTCTCTGCGATGACGTTGGAGGGGAATGTTCGGCCGCGGTCTGTGGAGCTCCGTGTTGCAAAATAGCTTCTCTCAGGAGAAAATCAGTGACGTATGTTGCGCCGCTTGTAGGAAGCAATCACGTGATTGCGCATAGAGTATGGCAGCAACGACCCACCTGTCGCCAAAGGTTCAAGGATAGGAAGGACCCAGAAAGCCGAGCTAACACGAAAAAAAAATGGCTCGGATTAAATGACGGTGGGGTAAAGGTTTAGTGCGCTATAGCGGTTCAGTTAGGTGGAAGAGAGCATCGATACGGCGTTTTGTTTTGTGACGTGGACATTTCTACATTTATACATATCCGGACCGTAGGATGCTTGAGGGACAAAAGCCAGCAGAGGGCGTGATGGCCCATAGTTACACATAATGGCCTGCCGTATGAGTACGGGCCGAATTTGGAAACTGCCCAGACGAAAGCACGACGTTCCTGCTCTCTATAGCAGCATATTGAACAGAGGAAACGCTGCATCGCAGCTTCGATAAGCAGTATCGAAATTTGAAACTATGTGTCAGCGTCATAAATCGCAAACAAACGTCGTGGTACTATGGCTTCGAATCAACAGAAAAAAAGAAATGCCTTCTGGTCGATAACCTTGTGCGCATATCGTTGTGCGAGTATTATTATTATTATTATTATTATTATTATTATTATTATTATTATTATTATTATTATTATTATTATTATTATTATTATTATTATTATTATTAAACTCATTCACGGTAACCTCACGTGTCCCGAACTTCTCAGCTGTGTAATGTTTCGTATCCGACCCAAGATCACCAGAGAACATTGACCTTTCCATGTTCCTGCCTGTCATCACGAACACTCAACTACTGTCCACAGGATACAGAGTCTTTATACCGCTTACTTTCGTGATCTTGATATCTTTCATAACTCCTTGTCATCGTTCTTTTCCGAGCTTTGCCTTGTGTTATAATTTCATACATTGTTCAAGTGCCCTTCTCCTCCTTTTTCTTTTGTATTTACTTTGCGTTTTGTTGTCCGTACTCTCTTCTTTTCACAATTTTTATTGTTGTTCATTTATTTTTTAATGATTCTCCCCTACAGTGTTTTGTTTCTTGGTTTGTAATGTATGCGTGCGCCAGCACTCGGACCTTAGTGTTGTTCCTGGGCACGTTAAATAAACATGATTGATTGATTGAATATTATTATTATTATTATTATTATTATTATTATTATTATTATTATTATTATTATTATTATTATTATTATTATTATTATTATTATTATTATTATTAAAATTGACGTTGCTGGGAATGTTAAATGAGCAGTTGGTGGATTGATTGATTGATTGATTGATTGATTGATTGATTGATTGATTGATTGTAAACGAGATAAAAAGAGGACAGGAGTATAGAAATAGAGAAAACGTACGACTCGCAGTCGCTTTGAAGAACAAAATTGCAGATAGAGGAGCACAACGGCTGGTACATTTATAGTATACAAAGCGTTCCTTAATTCTTACATCCGAATACTCCAAAATTAGGGCATATCGATTCTTCTAAATGTCTTCCAAACGGCGTTTCTGCGGTTCTGCGACCAGTCAGAATATTTACATATCGCTTTAAAGAAGACGCTATAGGTTCCGAACTAATATCGGATTGTTTATTATGAGCGCCGCCTGTATTGTCGCTCCAATATTTCTCAATTTCGCGTTACAGCACAACTCTACGTTTATTACAAAGTAGTTATAATCTACCATCTAGCAGGTCCCCAACGCAATTCTCGTTCCGGCGATTTCCGCGTTCCGGTCTACAGGGACCCATCGCCCACGGATGTTTTCAGCTTCACCGCACAAGTTGCCCGGAAATATGAAGACTATGCGCTGCTTCCCTTCTACACTCTTAAAAAAGTTTGCACACTTTGGGGCTTATCTTGCCCTACAAACGATAATCGCCATCTATCTTGCCCGCATTTCTCGGTACTTCCAGGTCACGAACGGCATGTGCGTTATCAGCGTGACATAGCATTCTCGAAAGAAAAGTAGCGAGCGCAGAGTTTTCCAGAAAGGAAACGCTGTCGTTGTGGGACAAGATAAGCCCCAAAGAGTGCAAACTTTTTCAAGAGTGTAGTCTGCTACCATAGAGCTCTGTATTGTTTTGGATTCGAAGCGAGTTTACTGCTTCTGGGAAATGCAATAAGGGCATAAAATCTCCGTAACTTATAGTTGACTTAAAGTTGACCAGAACAATTTCCATTTTAATTGCGATGACGCCACTGGCATATGGTAATTAGGCAGAAGCAATGCATGCCCCTCGGGAGCGCCTTTTGAAGCTAGAGGTCGGCAAATAAAAATATGGGAGAAGGGGGGGGAGGGGGGGGGGGGAGTAGTTTGGAATGACTTTATGGCAAGACACAGAACACGAGCAAGCGCAAAGGAGTCCTGCATTAGAGGTGTCTTTTTCAGGGCCTCGACTTATCTGCTGGTGACCGCTTTCATGTTCTCTCATATGAAGGCCGGATGTCCCACGCAACTTGAGGCAAACTTTCAGGAGGAGGAGGAAAAAAGAAGGAAAGGCAGGGAGGTTAACCAGAAGCACGTCCGGTTTGCTACCCTACACGGGGGAAGGGGTTTAAAGGGATGAAAAGAAAGGAGAGAGAGAGGGAAGAAAGCACTCGCAGTATAAACACATGCGGTTGTCCCACACTTCACAATCGGTCACTGAGGCCAGTCGACTTCATGAACTGTAACAATGCCCGCGTCGCTTTGTAAGCCTGCGACGCGTGGGGCCATGGTCCAAGAATCTTTGTCTCTGAAAAAGGTCTGCTGTCCAATCGGTCTAACACACTCCGGAGAAGGTCACGTTCGGTCTTATAAAGATGACAAAAACACAACACGTGTTCCACCGTCTCCTCACAGTTGCACGAGTCACAGATTGGTGTGTCGGACATGCCCAGAAGGAATGAGTATGCTTTCGTAAAAGCCACTCCTAACCAGAGGCGGCAAAGTAAAGTTGCATCACGGCGGGGGAAGTTCGATGGAATTTGTAGCCTCATTGTAGGATCCAGCCGTTGGAGATGACAGTTCGTAAAAATCGGGCTGCTCCATGACGTTTCTCTCTCGGTTTGAGCGAGTAAACGAAGACCACTCGCAGCGTCTGTCCTCGATAAGGGTATAGGAACAGTCAGGGTTTCCTTATGGGCTGACCGGGCGGCATCATCGGCAAGGTCATTACCAACGATGCCACAGTTCCCCGGCAGCCATTGAAAGATGATGTCATGTCCGTTCATGAGGGCTTGATGGAGAACCTCTCTGGTCTCAAACACCAGTTGTTCATGTGTCTTGCGTCGTAATGCTGACTGCAGACTCTGAAGGGCTGCCTTGGAGTCACAAAAAATGACCCACTTTCGAGGTGGTGTTTCTACGATGTAATTAACTGCAGCACGTAGAGCGGCAAGTTCTGTAGCCGTAGAAGTCGTTATGTGGGACACTTTGAACTTCCTTGTGACTTGTAAGGTCGGGATGATAAAAGCGCCTGTGGAGCTGGTGGCTGAGACAGATCCATCGGTGTAAACTTGCGTTCTTAACTCATATGCATCGTTCAGCAATGACAATGTCAACTGTCGTAGAGCTACCGTGGAATGACTGAGCTTGTTCGTAATTCCCGGAATCGTGAGGTGTACTTGTGGCTGCCGTAGACACCACGGGGGTGACAGTGGTCTTGCTGCTGGTGTAAATCCCGATGGAAGGCAGCCTTGATGTGTCGCAACAAGTTTCGAAAACGTGGCCTGAGGTCTTTGTGCCGGCAAAACAGCAATGTGATGACTGGGTACGCGACACAGGTGTCGAATGTGTGCTCTGAGGTTGTCAACCGTGATGTATGTTGGAATCAAGTAGTCTCTAGCAATCACGATTGTTGCATGAGTCGAGGCGCATCGTGGAAGTCCAAGACATGTCCGCAGAGCCTGGCCTTGCAAACTTTGGAGGGTACGAATATTTGTTTTGCATGTATTCGCCAAAACCGGCAAGCTGTATCGTAAAAAGCCCAGAAACAGTGTTCTGTACAGCTGCAGCATGGACCGTACCGACGTTCCCCAAGTTTTTCCACACAGGAACTTCATTATATGTATAATTGAAATTAGTCTCCGCTTCAGGTAGATGCAGTGGGGGCTCCATGAAAGGTTCCTGTCAATAATCACACCTAAGAAGCGGTGAGACTTCTGGTATGTAATATCCTGGCCATTGAGAGAAACAGGGTACGGTGACATGGGTTTGCGCGTAAAGGCAATGAGCGCACATTTTTCGATGGACATAGTAAGGCCTTGTTTTCGGAGATAGGAACAAGTTAGGGTGGCTGCCCGCTGAATTCTTGCGCGTACTTGAAGACGAGTCACCGCAGAAGACCAAAGACAAATATCGTCGGCGTAGATCGACAGGTGTATTGTATTGGGTAATAGTTCAGCAAGGCCAATCATAGCTAGGTTAAACAGAATAGGGCTCAATACCCCGCCCTGTGGGACGCCGCAGTAGGTATAATAGTTGGCAGAGGGGCCATTTTCGGTCTGCACATAGAAGGACCTTCTGGTCAAATAGTCTCTGATCCATTGAAACATACGGCCACCGATTCCGACAGCCTCCAGTGATTCAAGGATCGCTTCATGTGTGACATTATCGTACGCCCCTTTCACATCAAGAAAGAGCGCCACTGATATGCGCTTGAGACATTTTTGTTCCTGTATGTACGTTGTCAGGTCGATAACATTGTCTATTGAAGACCTGCCTCGCCGAAAGCCTGTCATTGAGTCAGGGTATATACTGTGGCGTTCAAGGTACCATTCTAAGCGTGTAAGGATCATTTTTTCCATTACTTTACCTACGCAACTTGCCAGGGCAATAGGGCGATATGATGTCAGGTCTAAAGGCGACTTCCCTGTTTTTAGTAGCGGTACAAGCCGACTTATTTTCCATTGCAGAGGAACAATTCCGTCACGCCATGAGCGGTTGGAGTAATTCAACAGCTCTTGCCTGGCCTCCCGTCCAAGATGGACAAGAGCTGCATAGGTGATGCCGTCAGGCCCTGGTGAAGATGAACGTCGAGAAGCAGCCAAAGATGCGTCAAGTTCTTCCATAGTAAATGGAAGTTCCATTTCTGGTACGCGAGACACAGGGACGACACTAACACCTTCGGCGTGGGGGGTGACACACACGCCGGCGATCCGCGCACAAAAATTATTTGCCACCTCAAGTTGCGTCTGGCAGTGATGTAGGGCTAAGGCCATGAAGGGATGTCGCTGTTGTGGAGACGAGCGGAGGCCACGAACTGTCCTCCAGATGTATGAAAGTGGTTTACGAGGGTCCAGGGATTCACAAAAGGACTTCCAACGTTGTTCCTGCAATTTGTCCAAACGGCGCTGGATTTTCTTCTGTGTTCTTCGTGCCATTCTCAGGTCACAAACTGCCTTCGTGCGCCTGTACCTCCTTTCAGCTCGTCGTCGAAGTGCCGTTAGCCTCTCCAGTTCTACGTCAAATTGGGAACGGTTCGCTTTCAATGTTAGGAGGCATGAAGCTTCTCTCATTGCCTCTGAGATGGTTTCCTCTAGGCTATGGCCCAAGTCTTCTCTGCATGCATTTTCCATATGTAGCTTGAATTTAGTCCAATCGATACGTTGTACTGCATTCGACGAGGAGGAATTGTTTAGCCCCCTGATCTTCAAGTAAGTGGGAATATGGTCACTTCCATGCGTTTCTATGTCTGAAAACCACTGTACTTGCGAGCTGAAGCATCGTGATACCAAAGTCAAATCCAGGCAACTGCTGTACTTGAGGCCTCGCAGGTATGTAGGACTGCCGTCATTCATCACACAAAGGTCGTGATCATTGGCGAATGTTACCAGATTCCTGCCTCTGGAATTGATTGCCGAGCTACCCCAGAGTAAGTGATGTGCGTTGAAATCGCCCGTTATAATCCAAGGACCACTGGTATGTAACAATATGTCTCGCAGTCTATCGCATTCAAATCGTCCTGACGGCGATAAGTAGACACCAATGAGTGTGAATGACACGTGTTTCTTTTTTACACGTAGGCAGACATACTGATTGTCATCATGTGGTTGTACTGCATGGTGGGCATACGTAAAATCCGTGCGGATGTAAACGACAATTTTGCTGCGCTCCTCGCACGTCGACGACAAAAATGGTTCGTACCCTGACAGTTTGATGGGAGTAAGTACGTTGGGTTCACAAATAACGATTATGGGAATCCGATTTGTGAAAACATATTGACGGAAGGATGAGATGCGGGACCTCAAGCCTCTGGCGTTCCACTGTAAAATCGAAGCTTGTCTGACCTCAGTGCGAAATGACAGTATTGGACGAGCCATGGTGTCTACTCAAGGCTTGCAAGTACTGGATTTAGAGCATCCAGTACCTGTAGTGCACTTTGAGCTGACGGCGTTTTTAGCTTGCCTAGGAGCACGCGAATGGCGTTCATCATTGATCGAAGCATCGCGATCACTTGTTTGTCCTCTTCAGGCAGTTTATCGGCGGGAGGTTCAGCATTCGTGGTTGCCGATGTGCGCTGTGGCTTTGCGGGTGGCTGTGGTCTTGGCAACCTAGGCCAAGCTGCATCAACCGCAGTCTCACTTTTTCCAGCATTCTGGTTCCTATCAGCCGTGACCGGTCTGGGCGGCAAGGGTGGTGGAGCCGGTGGATATGCGACAGACGCGGTAGAGACGCTGATTTTCTTCAACGAACGTCGGCGACGATATCGCCGCTTTCTGATCGTTTTGGCAGCCTCTCGGTGAGACGAATGGTCTCTCGCCATTTGTTTTAATACAGCCAGCTCCCTTTTCATGTTTGGGCAATCCTTTGACGAAGCTTCATGGGGCCCATGACAATTCGAGCATTTAAGAACAGTGGCCCTGCAATCATCCGCGGAGTGCGTTTCAGCGCAGCGAGAACACACTGCTGCATTCTCGCAAACGCTTCTCACGTGGCCCAGCCTCATGCATTTGAGGCATTGTAGTGGCTTCGGTACGAAAGGTCGCACAGGATGTCGAAAGTGGCCTACCTTTACATATGAAGGTAGACAGTCTCCCTTGAACACTATCTTCAAACAGCGTGAGCTGCCCAGGCGGGTAACACTCGCGATGACATCAGCTTCACTGGCTGGTTTCACAAGAACTTCCAAGTCGGAGCTGGGAATCGCGGAATCTACATCGTAGATGACACCGGTGACGATGTCAGAGCCCAGCGGGATGTGGGAACGGACCTTCATTCCATCCAGGTCGGTGACGTTGCGCAGGGTATTCAGTGCGGCTGCATGAGTAACGTCGATCGCCAGGACGTTCTTGCGCGTGTTTACTCTGATGTCGACAATTTCATTCGGCACCAGTGCCTCTAGCAGCACCGAAACGGTCTGCCTGTTGAGGCGTTTCATGTTCCCGTTGGGTACAGCAGGAACGAAGAGGATGGTGTTGGTGTTGGTCGCAGGCCTCTGCTGTGGTCTTTCATTCAATGTGCTCGAGGACGAAGAGGTCCTGGTGTTGCGTCTCTTCGCCTTACGGCTCATAACAAGTTCGAAGTCGTCATCGTCGGAGGCCTCCTCGCTGCTCAGTGAGTAGATATGGGTGTCCTCGCTGTCAGAGTTGCTGTGAGGGCCAGTCCGCTTTCTTGACGCGGCCACCGCTGACGTCGCCGAATCTGGCAGACGTCCGGGTTGGTCCGCGTCCATCGCCCACGAACAAAGAATCGACTTCTCAGAGGTACACGTATAATTCCACAAAATGGCAAGAGATACTCAAAAAACGTTCTGCCAAGCAGACACTTCGTCGTCGTCTCTCGAGGCAAACTTTCAAAATATTACGAGGCAAACTTTCAAAATATTACAATGCCACGCGGCTGAACAGAACCAAGGTGATTTTGTTTGCCGTAGCTTGGAGATAGATATTCAGATTATTTTTTGAATTCTGCCTAATTATGTAATTAGTCTAAATAATTAAACAACAATTCAAAGATTATAATTATATTAAAAGTGTGAGTGATAAAGTTGTAGAGCAGCATGAAAAACTCTCGATACAGCTTTCTGTTGCTCAGTACGTGCTACATAAGAGTGTTTTTCCAAGCATAAGGGAAGCCCGCGAATACACGCAAAATTGCCGCGCAACTGGCCGCTCGAGGCACTTTGGGGCCACATGGCCTCACTAACACATAACCACATACACACACAGAAAAACCCACAGTTACACATAAACGACTTACTTGTCACATTATATGAAAGGATCTTGAATATGTACAATGTGTACAATGCAACAATATTCAGTGTGTCAGCCATATTACGCTATAAAAGTTTCACCAAACTGACCTGGTCGTGTTGCTCAAGTCGGCGCCCCGGAACAACTCCAGAGGACATGCACAACACACGTCACAAGGCACACTTTGACCCTCCCAAAGAAGGTCAAGGCTTCGTCGGGCGCTGTAACTTGGTGCGGCGACCTGGGGCGCCGTCTGAGCCAAAGGCTAATATGTAGATACGCTTTACTTCTCGTGGGACCGCCATTTCTGCGTCAAATCCATCCAGGCTTAGCAAAAGTCCAATGCTACCATCAACTCCGAGGCTGAAGCTGTTTTCTGATGATGACGGTGTCGGTAGCGGTTGCACTGCAGGATCGATGTCACCGCCGCCGACAAATTTGGTAGCCGAGAACTCATTCAGAAGCAATGGCGCAGCGGCTTTTGCAGAAGAGCCACAAATCAGGCGCGGCGTTGGAAGCGACGCAGTTGAGCCGGGTGAAGCCACAGCAGATTTCGTTGATGTTTCCAGTGTAGAAATCATAGGGTAAGGTGTTTTCGCGCTGTTTAAAACCTCGGTGCGATCAGGAACATTGATGGTGGCAGCCGAAGTGGAGGCTCCATCGGCCACAGCGTGTGCGTGTTTTGCTGCTTGGGAGGTCGGCGAACATGGCGCGTTGCGATTGGCGGAGGACGATCGAGGCCACGTCGTCAATAGCACGCTCTTCCTTTTCGGTCGAGGAGGCCAGCGAACATGGCGTGTTGTCATTGCCCGAGCTGCCTGCTTCTTCTTTGTTATTTGCCGACGATGGTTGACGCGGTGTCAAGACAACTTCGGTGTCAAGACAACTGCACACACATATAACCACATAGACCCACAGACACGCACAGTTACACATAAACTAATTCTCACATTATATAAAACATTGTTGAATCTATACAATGTACACAATGGTTATGTACAATAATGATGTTAGAGAGGCACTTTACATAAATTTGAGGTGATGCTATGAGATGTGTGTGTACAAAAAATTTTATGCACACGAGAGCACGCACACGCAGAAATCACGGGAACCTACATACTATGTACATTCAGTGAATAGGTTTGCTGGTCTGACTACAAGAATCAGTCTGGTCGAAAATTCAGCCATGCCCTTAAAGCCTTTCATCCAAGGAAGAACAACTCCTGTGACAGAAATGACAGTAGGTCAGAGTAGAGCCTTTCTAGAAGTGGGAACATATTGCGGCGATGGTGTCCCACGGCAACTGCCTCGCACCGGTTACGCCACAGACAAAAGGCCCCCGCAGCAATAAAAAGCCGCGCGAAGCTGCCGCGTGAGCAACGACCACATGTGCTAAATAATTAAGTTACCTCTAAGGCCACGGAAACCCGCATGCACGGTATTCCAAGATACCCTAGCAATCACGCATTGCCGCAGCATATGCTTGTTGAATTCTTGAAACGGGCAATTGGAACACATCGAAGATGGGACCATGCCCTACGTCAGTCTGTCACGCGTTGGGAGCACTTGTCACCCTAGACCCCACATGAAGTCACGTGAATGGCCAGGCAGAAAGGACACCGTTATCGCACCCCACCACACATGATTGGAATGTGCGCAGTGCACGCGGGGGAACCAAAGAAAATTATGAGGTTTTACGTGTCAAAACCACGATCTGATTATGAGGCCCGCCGGAATAATTCGGACCACCTGGGGTTCTTTAACGTGATTTAAATCTAAGTAGTTAATTGTTGGGCTAGTTGGTTTTCCATAACTGAACAAGTAACTTAGCGCAATAAAAAACACAGACACAAGAAAGGGAGACAAAGACAACCGCAATCTAAGTACACGGGTGTTTTCGTCCCCATCAAAATGTGCCGCCGTGGCCGGGATTAGATTCCGTGACCTTGTGCTTAGCAGCCCAACACCATAACCACTAAGCAACCACAGCGGGTACGCACGGAAAAACCAGAGGAAGCAGTAAAGCTGACGTTATATGCAGAACACGATTTTTGAGGACGTTTACAACAGGATATGCCTGTTATATATGCCTGTCCATATAATCGCTGTCACAATAAAACGCCTAGGAGGCCGCAGCACCGAAATAACGTTAGCCTTTGTGCGGCATCAGTCTTCCCAAGCGTCGAGTTACAATAGCTGTGAAGATTTTGTAGACAACGTTGAGAAGCATGAGAGGCCTCCATTCCTCTGGACGAGCTGATGATGGATCATGCTTAGGTATCAGCACAATGCGACCGTCGTGATATCTAATCGGGAATTCAATGTTCTCAAAGCAGCCGCAAATAACTCGGGACCCTTTAACAATTTTGTTTGGTCCCGAAAAGTGTAAAAATGCAATGTACTCCAAAAAGACTACAATAAACTTCAAACTCCAAACAGAGGTGAAAGTGCCACCAATATCTTCCAAGAAGCTTAAATAAAACTCTACGGGCAACCCGTCCTGCCCCATGGGGCCGAGCCACGCTTCATGGAAGATAACACAGCGTTCACCTCATCTGCTGACGGCCGTGTACAAAGACGGTCTGCCACCTCAGGTGGAACCTGAGGCAGCCCACTAAGCACTGGTATCCTTGAGTACCATAATCATTTGCATAGTCGTACGCGCCATGTTTTCAAGATGCGTTACAAAGAGTGAAGGATCACGCACGGGAGGCGAAATAACAGGAAGCGCTCTTGTGGACGCAAAACCCAAAATAGATTCGGATGTACAAAAAGCGAGTTTCTTGCAAAGTGCAGAACTTCAGAATGCGCACACGGATTACATCTATATGGCCAAGCAGCAGTTGGCAAAGCTGCGATGAAGCATTAGGAACGTCTCCGTAGCCCACGCTGCCATGACCGTATCAGCGCAGTCGATTGACCCGAAGGGAAATACAGAGCTTTGTGGCAGTGTCTGTTACTTCTTCGGACGTGCGTCGTCTGAGGGCACGTCCTAGGCGCGATCTAACCGGCTAGATGACGCGCCGCGTCACCACATCTAGACAAGGATCCATGTTAGAGTCGTTATGCATCCAGCAAGGAAAATGGCTGGTCCAGATGGCGGAACCATATGACGCAACTTCCGTGCGTTCCAGTCAGGTTGACCGGGCCTTGCACATACATGTCCCGCCAGCAGCAGCTAGGACACCCTTTATATACAAATTATTTGAAGGTACCCACGAAGTGGCTCATATAAACCATATATGTTGACCACGTATGCCTAGCTCTGTTCTGCATAAAAAATTGCCTCACCATCGCGGCCCTGAGAAAGTGGATGTTGAGCAAAGCTGTTGAATACCACCACCACAACTGCTGAGAAAGGTGTGCAATGCTTTATGGTTTCAGAATACTGGTAGTAATGCCACTTTAGAGTAATGGTAGCAATAGAAGTAATGGTAAATTTGACAGCACACCGCCGCCCATAGCGGTACTGCAACAACATCGAAATAATTTGCTAGACTGGTTATTTTATATACGAAAGGCTAGGGACGTCACTCCCCGCGTCGCAAGCTGCCATCGCCGCAGCTGCTTGCGCAACGCATACGCATACGTTTCCCGTCGCGTTACCGGGAAACGTACGCGGGGAACGCTATGTGTTTCGCATTGTTATCAGGAGCGCCTTATCATCAATTATGTGGTTGGGATGCTTGTTTTGAGCTTGTTCTTTATGAAAACGTGTGGTGTGCTGCATGCGTGATTCGAAAGAATGTATGCACTTTTCGCTTCAGTTTGCTGAGTGCTTGTGTAGCCTCTGCCTTACGGGGGTATGAGCCATAGCATTTCTGCTTGCTTATGGGGGTATGAGCCTTTCATGAGTCACTGCTTGTAGTCTCTGCCTTACGGTGGTATGAGCCATTGCTCTGCCCTGTATGCACTGCCGCCGGGATCGGCCCCGCATTGCTTTCTGTCGACCTTACGCCACGAAGAAATCCCCGGATCCTAGCCATAGGTAACTTCGGTGTAAAAAAAAAGTAACTTACTATGTAAAACCTGAACATATGTCTGCTCACAGGCATCTGTAAAGCACACCAATCTGGTAATAGAGTCGCGAGTTATATTTAATTGATTCGTTGGCTTACTTTTTTTTTCACCACTTAGCATTTCCCAATGAGTTCTTTGCCACTCCTCCAGAATGAGCATGTCCCACTACGTACAGTCCCTACATAAAACATGAAAATATAGATCTTTTCAGCGGACGAGGAGGAACGGGCGCGTGGCGGGTCTTTCCTCCTCTCTGGGTTGTACAAGGCGGTGCGGCGCTCCATGAATGTGGTGCCGTCGCGTGCTGCAGAATGTTTTGGAGATGCTTTAGCTCGTTCTCCGTGAAATATAAATGATGTCAGTTCATATGATGTTGGCGAAGAACCACTGTATGGCCTTTCGGTGCAGCAGTAAGTACAGTATGCGGAAATTTCTCTTGGCTGCGCAAACGTGCGACGCGCATAATTATCTGCGGTGTGTGTATGTGTTGTGAACTATTTTGGTTGTAAAGGCTTTTATTCAATGAAGAGCATTTGCTAGATTGGTCTGCGAATTGCCAGCGTGAATTGGAAAATCTTTTCACTATCTGGTCGCTTGGCGTAAGAATTAAACTATAAGAGTGCTCGTGTACGGCCAACCGAAACAGATATAAGCGCCAATCGTTATAAACTATTTGCGTCAGCCACCGGCATCGTTCCACGCATTTCAAGTCCAGTAGACCAGAAATTCATATGCTATGTCTAGGTTAGCCTCCTGTATGACGCCAATGGCGTTGCTCAACACAGCCATCACTCGGTTGGTAAACCAGCATGATACATATAATTTGTGTGCTTCGGCACAGCCTCTTGCCCCGGTAAAGCAGTAATATCTAAAGGGACAATCTCCCTAAAACGGGTGAGTGCGTCGTAGACGACGGGACGAACAAGGCCAAAAAAGTAATTTGGTTTTCATCCTCGTCTTTGAAAAAATACACACTGGCTAACGCCGCAATAAGACCTCGTATGGTCAGGCCGCTTGCCTGGACATTAAACTTAAAATGTTTTCACATTGGACTTAAAAAACAAACAGATCTATAATCCAGCATTTACCACTGCTCCCAACGCTCGCCCAGTCCACAGCCGGTCGCTCGACCACTCGACAAGTGTCCTTCCTACTGTAAGGTATGCTGCTATTATTAAAGAAAACTATTTTATTCGTGGGCGGAAACCTCGTCCAGTAAAATGGTAGACGCGCAATGTATCACAGATAACAATTTCAATGCTCGTCAAAGTAAACAAACAGCACATCTTATTCTGCAGCAGAACGGTGCCCACGCTGTTAGGGTCGTCTTATGTTTCATAACTACTCATTGCTGCAAAAACAACAGTATATACTTATAGTGAGAATGCTGCAGGAAGGTCACATTCGTGAAACAAATTTTCAGAAACATATAACTGATGTCTGAGGCTGATTGTAGGCTCAAACACCCGTGCACAGATCGCGCTGGGTGCTCCGTCTACTTCTGCAGAAACTCCGGCCATGCTGACTTACGTCGCACAGAACCGTTTCCCACTTAGAAGACAACACGTCATGCTAAATAGACCACGCGATCCGCAAACGACCACCAGAAACTGCCGCTGAGCATATATGGGGAATGCAACACGAAGCGCTCGCCCAAGCCCATGCACATGCCGGCTGCTCATATAGATAGAGTTACTGTCAACGCAATATGGCGGCGCCCATGAAAAAAAAAAAGGCCTATAATGACGGCTCACAGATATCTCTAAAGCACATCGATCTGTTAATAGAAGGATTAAATATGTTTCACGAATATTTCATTTGAAATGAAATTATGGAATTTTACGTGCCAAAACCACGATCTGATTATGAGGCACGCCGTAGTGGGGGACTCCGGAAATTTGGACCACCTGGGGTTCTTTAACTTCCGGAGTCCCCCACTATGGCGTGCCTCATAATCAGATTTCATTTGCGTTACTTTCTTTGATTTAGCCATTCGGTATGCGCCACTCCCTGCGATCTCCTTCGTCCTGCAGTGGACATAAATAGATGATGATGATGATGATGATGATGATGATGATGATGATGATGATGATGATGATGATGATGATGTGCCACTGGGGCTGTGCCCACTCTTGGACAATTCTCTAAAATGGGCATGTCCAACTGTGACATAATAGGAACAGAATCCTTAGCTTGATACGCGTCGTACTTTCCTGCGCATACACCTGTCATCATCGGATTGTACGCTTTACTTAAGCTTCGCTTCGCATCGATTCCAACATGTGCATTGGGTCTGCATACTTTTCTTTCTTTCTGTGACTCTCCATCTCGAGCATCTAAGCGTTGAGGTCGAGGTATTCAATTCCTCTCCCTTCAGCCCCCCCCCCCCCCCCCTCCACGCCTACACAGCAAGTTCGGTGTGCAATGTGATATTTGCTTGCCGGAAACAAACTGAACACGCGTCCTGTGGTCTACAGCCAGACGCAGTATCTGGCCATTAAAACCCCCCTCTGGTCCCCATGGGAATTCGGAGACCCGCTTGAGTAAATACAAACAACGCCGACCTGTGCGCAAGCTGTCGTGTCATGAACGCGCCTCTGCTCGCGTCTTTGAGCCTCTATACTTCCTATAGTCTATATACTCGTCGTCGTTAGATGTTGCATAACTGAAACATATGGGCCGTATGTGATGCAACATGCAAGTCGACACGTGCGCCGTACAAAGGCCCTTTAAGGTCCACGTAATAAATCTGCGGAATCCTGCTCGTTAACGCTCGACTTACTATACCATCCCCGTAATTGCCCCGTAATTTCCCCTTAATAAGTTCTAGGGTCGTTGCTAACTCCTACCGAGAAAGCTCGACTCTGGCGACCATTCTCCTTTCTCGTTGCTTATTTTATTATTACTTTTTATTTTAATAAGAACTACGGAGCTCGTTATAGAACAGCGAGAAACTAGGCACTCATTTCACGCTCCGCTTCATTTTCGCTGCATGCCTGAGCATTCCTGTAAAATCTGTGGGCACGAGTCCCTTGTTCGAGTTTAAATATGTGGCCAACATCAGCCGCGAGGCTTCTTTTCAGCTTCTCCGAAGGTTTTCTTTGCAAACTTGCCTCTAACGAAAAAAGTATTTGCATTGCAGGCGTGGTTCACAGCATTGTTTTGTCCTGGTTGCTTTGGAAGCGTTTGAATGCATTTCTCTAAGCGTTTTACCCGAGTGAAAAATTGCAGCTGTTCCCTTGACGCTGTTTCCTTCACGCTAGGGTTCTAGATTCCATAGTTAGCACAAATAGAAATGGAATTACGAATCCTTATTTATTGGCCCAACGTACCTGTCAAATTTTAAACATTGCATTGTTTACTTCATGACCTCCTAAGATAGGTGGGAGCGGAGAAATTGCTTTGCTCTTTGTGTCCTGTGCCGATTTTGGTTGGGTTTGCTGTATTTAAAAGAAAAAATAGGACTCACAAATCCTCGGAAGCACATTTTTTACTTTGTAATTGAACTTTTTACGAAAAGTGCCACAAGGAAGGAAAAAAATTGTCGCAGTTTCACCCGAAAGGCGAAGCATCAATTGCGATAGCAAATTAGTAGAGAGCTATACGGAGTAAGGATTGGCATTGCATCTAACTTTAGGTGAGACTGCGAGCTTATTCTTTAATCTGATGGAAAGCTTTTAGGGGAAAAGGGCTTAGATATGCGTGAATTATAAGCCCTGGCTTGTTACTCCGCATCAGGGAAAGGGCAGAGTTTCAACGTAATCCGAACTTCTCGCAGTTTATACGCTCTGTTCAGCATCGTGAGCAACCAACAAACTCAACCCACGGCATCCTGGTATCGCGAAAATAAGCTACAAGAATATACTGTCATAACACGCGTAGAGTTCAGGCAAGTTCCAGCTCATACTAAATATTTTATGCACGAGAGATATATTCAAAGAAACGAAGGCGTGATTGCTACATGTCCTTACATGCATGCCACTGCAGCGCATGTTTTCGTAGTTCTCTTGCAAGACCGAGTTCCTCTTGATGGATGTCACTTACGTTGCTTTGTGCAGACAGTTCGCAACACAAAGTTGCCCATTCCACATGGGGAAACAGCTACTCTCGGTCAAGTGCATGAATATTATACAGCCCGCAGACCGAGATAACACACAACTCCATCGGCTATACGAAAACGCAATCTTGACCTGCCACATTTCAAATACATTGGAAGCATTGGTTTGTGCGTTTTACTATAGCATGAACGCTACCGCAATACACGCAATCTACAAAGCCATGCAATGAGAGGTCATACTTCTTTCTTCATCACAAACACCAAAACAAGTGACACAGCTTGAAATATAAATCCACATATATGGTTTTTTATCGTGCTGTTGGTGATGGTTCATGAGAACGTGTACAAACATCCCTTGCGAAATCTCGCCGAATTTTGCAAAACGCAGCGTCTCTCTGTTATCCGGGATGCGAAACATAACACGAGTTTGGACTTCGTTAGAAAGAATAGTTTGCGTTTCTTGTCTGCCCCTCGACTTGTTTATTTACTTTCGTAAATCTGGAACAAACAAGTCACGCAATGGTCATCTGCCTCTCCGTGCAAATTTTCTGATCAAGTTCCACCATATAAACCTCCGCCTCCCTCTACTGCGCTTACTTGGTACCCATTCTGGTATTCTAACAGACTGCAAGTTACCTCTTCTACGTAGTACATGACCTACGCAACTCCAATTCTTGCCCTCAACATCAGCTAGACTATCAGCTAGACTATCAGCTAGACTATCAGCTAGACTATCAGCTAGACTATCAGCTATAGAATATCAGCTAGAATATCAGACACACCATTCTTCTTCCTAATTCATACCTGCAACTTCCTGTAAAGGTTACGCATACCATCGCTCATTGTAAAGTCCTTAGCTTCTCCTCGAGGTTCGTTGTTATCCTCCATGTTTCAATCCTTAGTACTGGTAGAATGCATCGATTGTATATTTTTAGGAATATTTATAAGCTGCCGGTCATGACTTGGGTGAACTTGCCATATCGCTTTTCGGTCCATTTTTATCCGCACTAAAATTTTCTTCTCATTTCTTATGCAGAAATTTGAGCAGCAACAAGCCAGCAACTTGACCTTCGACATCGACGATGGTGAAGAGTAAAAGAGTAGCAAGACAGAGACGAATTAACCAAATGAGTTCTGCAGCGATCAATGCCTTCCGCGAGCAGAGAATCTTGCGGAACCGCTTAGCAACAGGCTTACGGCCGGGTTCTCTTTAAAGCAAATGAGAGACGTTGTTTAAAAACTCGTCAAATACGAAGTTCCGATTCAGTAATCTATGACACCGTCTTGAATATATACGAGGCCGTTTCGGGAACTCAATGGCTTAGAAATCAGGTCTTCCTGAATGGGCTCCATTTCGTCAAAAAAGCGGCACTGACTTCCGCATCCCAAGCTTCATACAAGAATCCTACCTTTAAATTTCTTCTTTTTTTTTTGCTCGCGAAATATGGCTCCCGGCACCCAAATGCTACACATGATGATTCGTATGAGGCCGCGACTCATATTATGAAGTGTATCACAGTAGCTCGTAGACAACTCCGGCGTCACAAGCACCGCCTCGCAGCTAAGAGGATAACGCACGTCGAAAAAGCGGTGCACTCTAATTGAAGGAACACAGGCAGGCTGACATCGGGATTCGCTAAGCGCAATTTATAAACTGCAGTACTGCACATGGAACGCTACTTCGTCAGAGCCAAAGCCTGATTTAGACGACCGGCTTCTTTCACCTCAACGTCCGATTGAACACCAACCACTGTATGCGAATTCTCCGGTTGAAATAGTGGCAAAGGTTCTTGTCTTGTTTCTCAGCAATCTACCACTGCTTTTCTGCCACTTATTCAAGCAATAAAAATATGACATCCAAATTAAAGACGCAAGCAATTTCGGCAAAATAAATTCAGAGCATTATGGGAGACTCAGCGGCAGCGAACTCCTTTCACTCCATTAAATGGAGGTAAAGTCGCAGCCGGCCCCTTATTAAATAGCTACTATACTACAGCGTTGTCACGGACAGAAGAATTGAGATTAATTTGTGGCTTTCCTTAATTTGTGGTCAAACCAAGAGATCACCTAAGCAGAAAGTGCGAATAGAATTGTAGCCCTGCGCCAGCAGAGAAATAGACAGCCCTAGTAATACCACCATTGCAACAAACCCATGGACATCAGCAAGAGCGCGTTTCACAAGCAATCATCGTATTTCATTCCGTTCCATCGCACTCTATTAATTTTAGGTGGTTGACAGGCCTTTCTAAGTGACGGCTCACTACGCTCTGAGGAGCCAGAAAGACGACTTATATAGTTTCATTATAACTAAAGAGGAGCTAATCGTGCGGAGCTTTGCGCGCGCTTCCTTTAATTTAGCTTTTTTTTCTAGTGAGACACAATTTATAAGGTCTTATGTCTCGGCGATACTTGGTACTTACCGGCCATATCATATTCAGGTATTTATCACCACTGTGTACAAGCAGATGCCCAGGAAATGACCGATTTAGCTCTTCGAAGCCGGTCCCAAAATTAGCTGGAAATAAAGCAATCTGAGTCTGCAATATTCCGCAAGTGAACGCAAAGCTGTTTAACCAATGTACAGCGCTAACAGGGCTGCGGTACCCATGGAGGACGCAGCAAGTCATGTTTGTTCCTACAACCACATATGCTGGCGATTAACCAAACTTTCGACGTGAAATGTCTTTCAGTTCGGTCAGTATAAGGAGCCGCTTTCCAAAAACAACATGTAACAAAAACATGTCATACTATCGTGTCATGTCATACTATCGTCGTTTATATCTTTCCAACCATACTAGTCACGCGCCTTACTTTCGCCGTATCGTTGTGTAGAGAAAAGACATCATTACTAGACCATGCATGGGTCGCGTGCACAGATGGTGCCATTGTCACACCACGCGTGACACAATCACAGCTAAATTTATCCTCTCGCTCGGCGTTTAGAGAGGCATAGCTCGCAGTACGTTTGTCAATCCGAGCCGAAGTGGTCGCGTTTGAAAGAGCTCACGCAGCTATAGTAGGTAAATTCCGTCAAATTCAAATCAGTGCTATAATCAGGAGTTATAAGGCTTACAAGTATGCAATTTGTTGGAGAAATTCGGTGGTTGCTCGGCTATGGCACCCCCGCGTTCGACACGTAAGGTCTAGAAATAGCGTGAAGAGACTCGGTTAGCAAGACAAAGGAATCTCCAACTCCTTTGATCACGGCGGAAAGTGTCCGTCTCCAAGGGAGCACAGTCGCAGGATATTGAGGCAAGCGCAGGAGCCCCAACCATCTACGAATGCGGCAAGCCTACCACCTTTTTGCCGTGGCCAGGCCACTACAAATAGCGAGCGAGCACGATTGCAAGATCAGACTGCAGAACCCCCACTAGCTGCATCATAATTTAAGCATGTAAGATTTGTAATGCGTGAATGCAGTACCTTGTGTATATTTTACTGTCATTTCTGTACCCTATAGTGGACCCATGCACCCTCAGCAGCTGGCACGAAACGTTTCACACATCCCACTGCGGCTGCGTCCTCGATACAGCCTACCCGATTGTTTTTAGCAAACTTGCAGAGTTTAGCTATGCGTCGCGCTTCAGCCCATGCCTGCACACATACACTTCTAAGTGTATGTAAGCGTTATGTGAGTCCAAAGACAGATTAGATGAAAAAGACATGAAAAAAATATTCCATAACAGTGTCATCGGCAGTCCAATCATGCTGAGCTTATACTGTTGCTCGCGTTATTCAGCAAGTGTCCTGTCAGTCTTTTGTCTTCGCTTCAACTACGACATGGTCAGTAAAGTATTTCGAGAGGCAATCTTTTACGACTCGTTCGGCCTCGCATATTCTCCTAAGACGCCTTGTACTTTATACTGCACATTGCCCTTAACCATTGCCGAAATTAGCTCGGATGCTATTATGTAAAATATTCATCCCAGATATGAAGTCCTATGCTTGTGGAAATCTGTAGAAGTGGTTTAACCACATTCTTGCCATCAACTTTGAAAGAAAATTTAATCAATTTGATCTAGACGATCGTGTCGCCACAGACGATAAAAAAACTAACGCAGAGGACGTTTATAATACCGCGAGATAACATGAAAATACAGGATGCAGCATCAATATGGCAAGCCACCATGTAATGTTACATTTTCATCACTGGGTTTATGCAAATAAAAGCAGTTTTTACCAAAGCAGACATGCGGAGGCAATAACTTTCACGATTTTTCACGTTCGTAACGTACCAGACGGTAGCAACAATCGTATCGACAAGCGACGACGTCCCTGCACTGCCTTCGCGTCTTAGGAGGATATACAAGAGTGCACTGCTAATTATGATGTGAGTGCAAAGTAAGCGAAGTGCAAATTCACCTTTTCATACTTTCTGTACGTTTACAACATGTATCGGGATTACAGTAGACCTGAAGCATTTCCTACATTAATCGTATAGTCAGTAGATATGTCAGCAGACATGTCACCACTGTAGGAACGGCGCACCAGGACCAGACGTCTAACTCCGAAACCTATCTGCCAGCCATGTCGTGCTCGTGCGCACCCCACGAACTGCACGTTTTAACAGCGGAGCTGTTTAAGCTCTTGGTTAGGCCGTGTAGTGCGAACAAAAACTTGCGCCTGGCGATGACGTCACCGCGCGTTGCCTAGCAACGCCTCGCACCAGCTGTGATAAAGTGGCCTTTAGAAGATTGCGCGCCGACCCCGAGTATCGTCCCGATGCTCGGGGTCGGCTAATTTTGGTAAAGAACCAGCCAAGCCAAACCAAGTTAAGTAAAGGAAAGCAACCACAAAGCTAATAACCAGCCAAGCCAAATAAAGTTAAGCAAAGGAAAGCAAAGCTACGGAAGGGCCACCAGCTTCGCTGTTTGCCCAGTCTTCGCACCACTTAGTGTGAAGCTGCCCCTATTTCTTTTTATTTTCATCTTATTATTTGCTAACTTTGCAGGCCTCCTTAAGCTGTCGGAACAGGGTGCTACATGAGCAAACTTTGAAATATAGTGCGCTGCGTACGGTTGTTTCCCGATACTGATTCCGATCACGGAAGCAGGAGAACCCTATAGGTTCTCTGTGCAACCTAATTACTTGCGTAAACGTATTCGACACGCTCTTTTGTCCGCTTCGCCAGAATCCACAGTTGCGAAAATTGTGCCCACAGGCTGTGCCGCGTCCTGTATCACACTATTCGTCCTGCAAAGCTGCGCACTCTTAACGCACCCAAACCGTTGTTTGCAGACCTCGCAGAGAGGCCTGTTGTTGATGCCTTGATACAACAGCGCCATTACTTCTCCCTGAAATATATCAGACTTATGAAAATCTTCCTAATTCATTTTTTCTTCGACAAATAACCTGGTCACCCAATCTAAGTTCAATAGCTTTCTCCTGAACTTGGTTTGTCATCTGTCTGCAAACTTCGTTTGCAACTTTGTGCTGCATTGTAAATAATGAATTGCGAGGCGCTTAAACGAACAGAAGTTCAGAGGAGTCGCACAAGCTATTACTGCCCTCAACTTTCTCGCGCTTTCTCCAACGAGAACACAAACTCTAATGTCGTTGGTGCGCATTCACTTTATGTCGGAAATTCGAAATCCGGCGTTTTGTCAGGTGTATATAGTCGCATGAGTCATTCAAATACCATGGCACGTATATATAAAGGAAGGAAAATATCAGGAAGGAAAATATATGCTAACTGCCGTTACTGCGAAGCTATGATAGTATTAGTTAGCGTAATGAAATGCAACGCACAAGGTATGCTCTCGTGATATCCGCGTACAGGAAGGAATAAGACGCGAACACGGCCGACCGCTTTCTCGCATCGCGCCAGTTCCGAAATGTTGTTCCGACTCTGGATGTCCCATTAGGCCAATATGAAGTGCATCAGATATACCAAGATAGCAATGCGAAAGCAGGAACGAACGTACAACTCCACGAACAACGTACTCGCGGAGCGGCCAGCGAAGTAACAACACGAAATAAGGATCGGCAACAGCAAGATGGACATTCTCGGGAGTGCAGCACGCGCAGGTAGGCAGAATGGGTGCACAATGGGAAGTAAAGAGCGTTGCAATATTTGCAATACGAGAACGGTGACTGGAGGTCGGGAATTTGGCCCCTATACACGGGTTCCCACTTGGCTTATATAACGCAATAACGTGTATAGGGAGAGGGATCGCGAAGCCCACAAACGATACCAAGAAAACATCGCAATGTGAATACGCCTGCTGATGGCTGCACAGCTTCAGTGCAGAATCTGGCATTTACGTACGTTCACCGAGGGAATACAGAATACAACACAGCAGTGCACTTAGTGTCTGAGAGTTTCGTCAGCGCACAGTTCATAAACCACTTTCTTTTCATAGTTTGTTCCGTTAAGGCGAATCTCGATAAATGACATAGCCCATGGTCGTATAAGCCATCCGATAACCAGTGCTGATAACGAACAAATACGAGAGCGCCGGCTCCGACTGGTTTAAATAGACCGAGCAGCAATCCTCCCGACGTGTCGTCCGAAGGATCGGGTAGTTTTGACGTAGACGTTTCTCACTTAACATGACGCCTGAGCCGCGTTAAGAGTCATATTTACTTTTAGATGCAAAATGTCCGGAAAATCTGAAGTTTTCTTTCCCGGAAATGTTGGAAACACTGGAAAAATATCCAAACGTGTATTGGCACACGGAAGTAAAAGTAACAGCAGATGATGGCGAATGCAGACACATTTGCAAAAGTCACAGCAAGATGATGACATTCTATGACAACTAACCAAATTTTTCATACGCTGGGAGAATCTCTGTATAGTTTTCGGAATTCTGTTATACCAACTACGACTGCTGCGCTCCTTTACTCCGTTAGGTATGGGAGCCTGGTGTACTGTCTGCAGACTTCCATAACCTTATTTGTCAGATTTACGATGCAGTGCCTTTGCCACGTGGTCAATTACAAGTTGCCGGTTCGCTGTCACAAAAATTCGGTTCGGCTTTTCAGTGCCTTCAGTCGTACCGAACGGTGGGAAAGGAGCAACCATAAATATACAGATTGTCTTCTACGACCACTCGAGAACTGTTAATGGTATTCCTTAGAAAATATTTTTTATTATATCGTGAAAAAAAAGTTGTAATAATTGAAAATTTTAAGACGAAAAACATTTTTCTAAATTTCTTGTCCTAACCTTAGTGCTGTCACGGATGTGTGACTTCAAAAAGGTTTAGCTTTTTCTTTTTCGTACTTGGGCCATTTTGGCGCCAGATATATTCTCACAACTCACTATAGGTTGCGCTTTGGTTCATTCAGAAGACAATGTACTCTTTATTTAATGACAGGTATATATACGTCCATGCAAATGCTGTCGAATTCAGTGACGCCTTGACAAGCTGTTGCGGGAAACTGCAGGGCAATGTCTCCCCCCGCATGTCATTTTTATTTACTTTCCTTTTTTTGCATTTTTGTTTTTTAACGCCTTACCAAATGTAGAGGTTGCCCCTGTCGACAACAAGCAATAGAGTTACAGTACACCGCCACTTACAAAAATGTTACCCGAACTGGATGAAATAACATGTCGCCTTAACGTTCACAGCCACAACATGACACTAACGTAACTTTCGCATGATTTAAAGCAATAAACTCTGTTTTATTGGGCATACTTGGACCTTTCTGTTTTCTCTCTCTCTCTTTTTAATGCCCGGGGAAAAAAACGAGGAGAAAAGAGTTATTTTTTTTCAAAATTCCTGCTTTCTTGTCGAGCCTTCACATCTCTATACTTACTGCGATGAAGCAATACAGTTGCAGAGTTACCAGTATACTTCTGGAGAGGTCTAGGCATTCGTCTAGAACGCGCTCCTGACAGCCAAAGCAGATGCAAAAGCATGAGGCCATCAATAGGGCGACAGAAGGCAAGTAATCTCGTAAATGCAGCCGAGCATACTCACATGGCCAGCCGGTTTCGCAACAGGTGTCATCGCTAGATGTCGCCAGCGCAGTCCAGAGAACGCAGCTCACGCGTTCTTTATAGACGAGTGTCACGGCCTCTGTACGCGTCTTCGCGGTGTTTAGTCCCCAAGTGCTTCTCTTTCATGCACTCGACACCAGGCTAACCCCGCACGCTTCCGCAACGATCTTCAAGGAGTTTCGAGGACGTTCACGCTCATGTAGTCTGTAGTTGATTTGAACTGCCTCGCCTATTCTAACTGTTGAAATGGAACGCAGAACAGCGTTAGGCCGCAAGAATAATGGCACGACAGCTTCGTGCCGATGACGGCGTGAGAAGTACGGACCCTCGAAGGGAAGCGTTTCCTTGAATCCATTACGTGTGAGTGGAAGCGGAAAACCGGTGCAAGCACGTGCCCGCATTTCGCGATCGCGTGTTACAGCGTCCGAACGTGACCTCTCGTTGCGAACCGCGGGTTCAATTGCGAGGCAAGTTTCGGCCTCAAGACGAGCGTCTATCGTTGGCACTCTTACTTAAAACACATCAGCCTGGTACTTGCATTCAGCGAGTACTCAGAAAATAACTAAGTAGATTGATATTTTGGAGTGGTTTCCCTCAGGTTTTATATTCACTGGCCGAGCAAGATGCACTTGAAACTGGTGTCTTATGCCGTAATCTATGCGCTATATGAAGGACGGTCTGTGAGTGCGGCTTTTACAAGCACCGCGCGCGTGTACCTTTGCATTTCACGCTCTTATTGTGAAAATGTAACGTGTCGGCCCCACGCTGCCCTTTCATTGTTCACTAAATTATGCGTCATTATGAACTTAAAGCTCGAACGTTTATGTCATAGTTGAATTGGGAATACGAATGCGGCAAACGTGCCCTTAGTGAGGAGTAAGCCTCGAATGTTTATGTCACTATTAAATTAAGTATACAAATGCTACAAACGTGCACTTAGTCAGGATCTGAAGTGTTTTCATCGAAAACAACTTCCAGAGTCAGGAACTGTCCATTTTGTTTACGTAACAACATTTCACTTCTGCATATGCTGATAAACATTTGGGAAATGTATATAATCGCGCGTATGCGCGACAAAAAAAAAGGGGGGGGGGGGGGTCTGTTTATGGTAGTTCAAGGGCATTTAAATTATTTTACAGAAGACTGTTTGATAAATTCACACATGTAAACTCAAGTCGTCGGCAACGCTTCGACGGAGAAGACGTCAAGAAAAGAGACAAAAAATTCTCAGCGGTGGCGCACACTTTTCTACTTGCTCAAGCGTCGACTACCGCTTTTGAGTTTCTTACCGCATTAGTCACCGAAAGCTCGCGTTCTGTTTTTCGATCGCAAATCTTTCACTTGAGACAATGCGCGAGTTACAGTGTTGCTGTCGTGCGGCATTGGTTTTCGATAAGCGATCGGGAGACTATGTGCCGCTGGTCCCTAAGACAATTTCATCCCTTAATATTTATACTTTGTTCTGGCGTAATGCGCTTTTCGTGGTCACAAACCTGCACGCACAATTATGAAAAAAGAAGAAAGAACACTGTGCCTGTGATACGCTTATGAAACTTTCCGCAAAAACCAAGGATGCATGCATAACTGAAGAAAAAAGATGGCGTTAGCTTGTTGTAAACATTTTTGTGCCAGACAACCATGGCAAAAAGAGAAAGTTACATTTGGTGCAACGCGACAGATCACGGGTACCCACTTTTGGGATTGATGGTGATGATGATAATGATGATAATAAAAATGTTTTATAAATGGCTGGCTCGAAGGCCTGTTATGGGGATGAGGAAGTGGAGGCGTATTCCGAGCCGTTCTTTAGAGCTGCTCGTCCATGGAGAAAGCAAGGAGCGAGTCCAGAATAACCCAGTCGGAGTCCGCCAATCCATTCGGCGGCCGGCCTAATCTAGATGAAAACGGTCAATCAAGTGTGCCCTTAAATCACGAAACACGCTTCGTATCAACAATTCCCATAGTTACATGTTCAAATCATGCCCTTTACGTCTCCGACAATAAACATAACAATAAAATGTAAATCCATGGCGCTGTGCACCCATAAACCATGCAAATACGAGTGTCATGCTTCATACGCAAGTGGCATATTGCTTTGTGCATTGCTCGCGTTCCTGTTTTCCATAGCTCAAGAATTAGCGTTAATGTGATATTAAAGAAGTTTCGTCCGAAAGGCGAAGCAGCGATAGTAAAGACTCGCTTCGTAACTAAATTAACAAGCATGGTGTGACGCGCGCACAAGCAAACACGAGCAAATCTCGATCGATGGCCGCGAACACTCGCTATCACAAGAGCGCCAACAGGGGAGAACGAACGTTTCTGCTGGCTCTAGCTTCAACGCGTCTCCGAAACTTGCGATTACGCGACTTCCAGTACTAGTCGTACAGGAAGACAGCTGACATGCAGCCACTAGCCGTCTTGGTTCGCCCAGCTTTTGCACTCGTCGGAGATTACCTGCACGATAGGGCTAAGCCGCGCGCACAGTCATGCGCAGCCATGCCCGGGCCAACGGAGGAGACGCACGCTCACCTGCCCAAGCCCGCACTTGATTGCGGTAGCGCGCGATTACCCCCCCCCCCCCCCCCATCCCCCCGCCTTGCTTGCTCAGTCTTGCTCCACGGGTCCACTCGCGTTTCGCCATGACACCGAGCGTGATCGAACAATGGAGGTGCTACACCAGTAAGAAAAAAAAAAAAAAAAAGAGCAGCTACCAATGACAACAACCATCTCGAAGGCCACCGCAATCACAGATGACGAAGAGCACCAGCTGACGACGAGTCAAATGATCATGAGTGTCCCGGCTGCTAAATTCCGTGCCGCCCGACAGTTCGACACCTAATTTGGGATTGCGCGGCACACGGAGCAGTACGAGGCAAACATGTCGACGCAGCCCCGGTAAAGGACTACGAGAGCTGGATCCGACAAGGTGCTTACAACCAGGGAGAGCAGCCTCTTACGTACAAAGACTAGCCATCTGACCGCGGTCAAGTACCGGTGGCCCATTTTAATCCCTTGCCCTCAACAAATTCCCCAAAACAGACTAAGAAGCCATTCCTATCGCAATAAACAAATATCCATCCATCACGTGGTGGATGGATCCATCACATTAATTGGGCACGCATCAAGCCACCATCCTTCTCTGCTCATCCTCGCACGCTTGCACTCGCACCCACCGCATATGGCGCGCCGACCGCGCTAGAATGGTGTCACACTTGGACTTTGTGCAAAACCTCACGGCGACGACGAGGAGTGTTCATATAATTGCAGTAAAACCTAGACCTGCGAAGTGGAATTTGTTTAGGCGACCTCGCCTGGACGAAAGCCACACTCAAAGAACTCGGCCTGGTGCCACCATCTGCTAGCCATTATACCGGTTGTCCCACGTAACTTGAGCCAAACCTTAAAAATATGCACGTGCTACGTAGCTGGACAAAACCTAGGTAATGTCGTTTGCCGTCGCTTGGAGATACTCCGGTTATTCCGCCTATTGGTATAATAAGCCTTAATTAATTACAGTCAACTTCTGAAATATTATAATTAGATGAAAAGAGTGTCAATACGAAAATTGTAGAGCAACATGAACAACTCCCGATCCAGATTTCTGATTTTCAATATGTGCTGCATAAAATATGGAGGACGCTTAAGATTCGCCTTTAAGAGTGCAACGCGATAGCATTCAAAAATCCCTGAATGCTTGTCAGGCTTCCCGACAACTACAGCTTTCTTTTTTCTCCACCTTCGCCTCGGCACGCCGCTACCGTTTTACGCTGCCGAGGAGGCCAGCGCCATCTGGATGGTGTCTTCGCAAGTAACCTGCCCAAGCACGCCGCTGTTCTTATGGTAGAAATGCTGGAAAATGGGTTTGTGTTTCAGTTCCCTCATAACAGAATTATATTTTCTCGTACATTCAAATTATATTCCGACGCTATCATATCTGTAGGTTGTAGTTAAGTCGTATGTTACAATTTTTCTGACGGATTTTACTTTGAGAAATTTAATTTTTGTTCACTAACCCTTGCGCCACGCGGAGGACCTGTGTGGTCGGGATGGTTCGGGATGAATTTCGCCGCCACGGATGCCACGGACGCCGACGCTTACGCCAAAACCGGCACCGGATTTTCTGCGACACGGGGCCCTTAACGCTTTTGCGTTAAAAGTGTCTTCCAACAAATAAAGTTTATTCCTATCCTATCCTTCCAAGCATAAAAAAAGCCCGCGAATACACGAAAAATTGCCGCGTGACTGGCCGCTCTCAGCACTTTTGCATCTATTCGTCTGGTGATTCGTCCATGCTAAAGCTCGTTCACTAGCTATTTCCTGCCCATCTACAATGCTTTTATTTATTTTCGGTACCTGGTCATCAATGTTGGTTTTTGAACGAAACTACACATCACGGCGGACATATTTTGGTTGCGCTCAATTGTGAAAGCATCATCAGATCCAGTACTCACTGTTATTCCTCCAGAATATGTTGGTGGTGGTGGTCGTGGAACTTATTTCCGAAGAGGGTCCTGTCGTCAAGGTGTAGTGGGCACCTCCCACGTCGGAACGGGGCGCCCTAGGCTCTCCGCCGCTTCGCGGGCCTTTGGACAGCCCCAAGTTGGTCTAAGTTAAAACATACCAGACTCTCGGCCAGTCTTCCCGAGTGGGTAGGCGCTGCTGTATTGATCATCACCATCATCATCATCATCATCATCATCATCATCATGGTCTATCAAAACCGCACTTTCTATTGCTTTTCCAGCTCAATAAATGTGTTGGCACAGTGATTCAACTCAGTGCCGACCGTATCAAAAGGAAAAAAACTGTAGAAAGGATCGCTGACAGTTTCTATGTCCAAAGTTATTTTCTACGCGCGATGGTTTTGTGAAAGCCGAAGTTATTGCTCTGGGATGATGATGATGATAAAAATTTTTATTGAAAGCCAAAAAAAAAAAAGGCTCGGATTACGGGAAGACTGGTCCGGCGCATAGTCCGGGGCACCGTTGGCAAAAGCCGCTGCCCGTGCTCATTCGACGAGAACTCGTTGCTCCTCGAGATCCGAGCTGGACAGGGCCGGGCCGCCTTCCAATCCTCCCACGTTGGCTAAGGTATTATGGCAATATTGCTATTTTGCTAACAGGCCCATGCCATATGGTATAAGTCTGTCTTCTGGCAACAAAATTTGCACTGCGCCGAACAAGACTCCGGCTCAATGGCGTGAAGCTTAGCAGGATTATTAAACGATATTGTTTCTATAGCCGACGGAGGTGAGACGCTTCTGATTCATTAAGACCCTTAGCTGGCCCCGGGCGTGTCTGCCTCTCAAGGCTCAAATGCTATAATATATCTGAGTATGTTTTATTGCGATAGCAATTATATGGACACTCAAAAGCAGATTTCTGCCGTCGCCGTCGCCGTCGCCGTGAGGTTCCGTATGACGTCAATTGGAGAAGAAATCGTCGCCGCGCGCCGAACGCTGTATGTGCGAGTGAAAGGGCGCGAGGGGCGCGTCTTTCACGGGGAGTGAACGCACGGCGGAGAACAAACGCGCGTTCTGCGCCGTGCTCGCTTAAGGGCTGCAGAAGTAGGCGTCTCTGTTCTCCTTCACAATCACCATGTATGTAGAGCAAACGCGCCTTCTTCCGACGAGCGAGAGGCCATGGGGAGGGGGAGGGAAGGGAGGCGACGTTTAGCTGCGGCACGCAGTGCCTATTTATATCAGAGGCTCCGGCAACAGTCACCAACGCCGCACGCATTTTGAGCGAACGCGGGAAAAACGCCGATGGCGTCGACAACAGTTCTGCGTGTTGCCGATGCTGCTGCATGTGCAAGTTTATACAGCTGATAAAGCTAATATCATTACTCCGTATAGCTCTCTACAAGTTTGCTATCGCAATTGATGCTTCGCCTTTCAGGTGAAACTGCGACAACTTTTTTAACTGAGAGGAGCAGCTTAAGCCAGCAAGGGAGGACGTAGAAGGATCCCGGGAAAGGAAGGCTCGGGCCGAAGCTGTCCCCACTGGCGAGAGTGCCCGAGAGTTGCTGAATATCGCCAAGCGTTTCTTTAAGTTCTGCAGGCATACCATCCTGCGCTTGGCCTATCCACCATAGTGAGTTTACGTCATTATCTGTGAACAACACTAACATAACACAAGTTAATACCATTCTTGGCCAGTCTTCCGTAGTCGGTACGGGGGATTCGAATGAGCAGGCAAGCACCGTGGTCATCGTCATTCGCGTGTGTGCACGCGACTATTTCTCGTGGAACGACGGTTTAGGACGCGGATGTACAATGGCCAACGGACAAGAAATGCAAGGAGCAAGCCCCGGTCGTTCCATGGCCAAGATGTCCCCCGCCATCCGCGTCCACGTGGCCAACGCCGCGCTGCTCCAAGAACAACCTTTAAGCATCGTGCCACGGATTATGTTCGGCAGCTCTTTGTTCTGTCTCTGCGTCATGTTCGTGATTGTCATGGGGACGTTCAGCAACTGGCCCACACGCAACGAGCTCGACGGAGACGACAGCAGCCCGCCGGAGGTTCAGAACAGCCGATCTGCCGTGGTCACCGATGGCCCGAAACAAGCCGCGGAGGCCACGGCAGCTGCCTTGGAGGGCGAGGCAACACGACGCCGAGCCAAGAGAAATGGAACGAAGGGCACCGCCAGGCGGGTGAGTCGTCGAAGTGTTCATCCGTCATTATGTTTGTGTTTCGAGTGCGGCCAGTGTCGTTCATTCGAGTATAGCTATTTACACTTCGCGCGCTTACGTCCAGTTCTGGCGCTATAATTTTTTAAGCTCGTTCTTGTTCTCTTCAATGAAAGCGGGAACCATCGAAGATACTTGTCCAAGTAAGCGAATTGCTTATGAGGACCGCAGAAATCAAATTAATATCAAGGCATTGGCTACTCTCCCGGCAGCCGGGAGAACTTCTGCAACGAATTTCTGCCGGCACTCGCCTCCTATTGGCTCTTGGAAGGTTAGGGTATGTTATGGTAGGTTAGATTAGGTGAAATTAGGTTATGTGATGTTAGGTTAGGGCGCACCTGCAGGCCGTTTTTCCCCGGCAGTTTGTCATGTGACTTCCGAGCGCCAATAGGAGGTGAGCGTCGGGAGAAATGCTGCCGGGAGAATAGACTCGCCCTAACATCAATACTTCCGAAGTATATTCCTGAAGTCGACAACGGTGTTTGACGACGGCCGATAGGGCTGTTTGATGATGGCGGCACAGATTATCGTCAACATGTTGTGGTAGATTTCCCGACATCTTGACGACTACGGTGATGGCGGTGGCGCGATGGCGACGGTGTGGTGACGTAGAATGACGACGACGGAGATGAATGCGCGACGACAATGGCAGCACGATCAAGACGGCATGATAACAACGGAATCACGACCCGCGTGACGTCAACGACGGCGCAAGAGCCAGAACGGGATGACGTGAAGACGATGGCATGAAAAAGACTATGCAGCTCCGCTTTCTTTTGCTGTCGCTTGCTCCATGGAGGCCAGATACTCCTCCGACCATTCGGTTTAACATCATGCGGATTCCACGCACTGTGGGAGTCTGTCTAAGTGGCTGTGGTGAAGTGCACCGCCACGCTCTCGCGCGACAACACGTGCGTCCCAAAGCGGTAGTTTGAGTTTGGCGACGAACACTCCCAGCTGCTCCATGGCGCGAAACCACGTGACCTTTGGCATTGCTGAGAAAGACCGGCCGCCGACCCCGAAAACGAGCGAAATAGCCAAAGATATTAGTTTTAATATTTGTCCCTTTCACCCGAAGTCCGAAGCGTTGAAAGCGATAGCAAGGTTAAAACTCACTGTAGCAAAGTCTAGCGCTGCACTGAAGCAGCTCATAAGGCGTTGCGAAGGCGACATGTTTGCGTCACGCAGCACGCGAGACAATCAGGGTATTGAATACCGAAAACTGAACTGAAAACCGCAATAAAAAAACGTTATTATAGCTCGAAAGGAAAAAAACAACGGTTTTCGGCTCTGGTTGGCCACCTTTCCAGCCTCTCTTCATCCCTGCACTGCCTGCACTTGTGGCTCAACTATGCTGCCTCATCTGTAAATATACATAATCTTCCCGTGATTTTAAAAGTAGCAGCACTGCTAGTATAATTTTCCGCGTATTGCGTCAGGGGTCAGACTGGGTGTTGTGTTAACGCGACAATATTTGCATCGCGTCGAATGCGTGGACTCACCAGATTGTGATGCGTGCGAAGTATCTGACACAGTGGAGCGCGTGTACTTGTTGCTTGTCCCCAGCATGACTGTGAACGGCAGGCATTGATCTCTTCGTTAGCGCCGATTAACAGCAGGCCGTTCAGTGAAAAAGTGCCACTGGGCCATCTACCCGACATATCAATGGAGCGAGTCTTCAAGGCTCTCAGAATAGTTAACACAGGTTATAGCTGTATTCAAGGCTGTCAACCGGCCTTTCGCATGCTACTACCTGCCCTCATCATTAATTATTCCTCAGTGCCCTATATTCTCCTCTTCCCTTTCCCCCTGAGCAGAGTAGCAGGCTGGAGGGTTCTCTGTGTTTCCTCAACATCCTTTCTCTCTCTCTCTACCTCAATAAAGCTCCGCTGCAAATAGATTCAAGCACTGGTGCTGGATCTGCCCGATTATTTTTTAACTACGTGCGGCCTGAAGAACAAACAACAGGCATAATCTTTCAGTGCAGCTTCTCAGTAGCGTCGAGTTCTTGTACAAAATAAATTTGTACTATTTTCCTGTAATTATTGTTCAGTTATGCAAATGAAATTGAACCGGTTCGAACGGGTTCGAACCATTGTTTTTCCGCTCCCGAGTTGAACCGAAACGAAAACCGGGACGAAAAAAATGCTGGCTTCGCCGTAATCGAGAGTAGATGTAAGCATGAAATGTCTACCGGCAAAGACGCTGGCCTGAAAGCTTACTGAGCAGAAATGAAGGTGTTTTGAACAAACCTCGTTTCAAGTCGCGTCTCGGCCAAACAACCATTCTCGGCGCAGCGGACGCTGCCGGCCTGGTCACGCAGCGTGGCGCCATCTCTCTCGAGGCGACGCAGAACTCGCGCCGTGGAACTTAAAGGGCGCTGCTATAGTGAACTAGACCGCTGCCATTCAAAAGAGCACAGGCAACCCTGTCTCAGCGCCAAAAGATGACAAGTGTGTGGTGCCCCGCAACTGCCTTTTGAATGCCACTATTGTAAATGGCAAATAAAACTTCAGCGTATACTAGAAGTTACAGCTTGAGTGATATTGTGAACAAACATTAGGAAGAAATCGGAAGCAATATTGTTTTTGTAACTTGTTTGGGCAGTAACCAGAGTATGTAATGCGGTCCTGTACAAGGGGTTGGGGGCCGGAGACCGCATTTTCCTAAGTTTTGACTGGTTGCCCGGATGATCTTGTTTTGCTCTCGGAACTATGTCCGGATGTTCTCGCAGGTTCTCGTTTAGTTCTCGCGCCCATTCCCGGATAAGGGCTCTGGATTTTCGCTGAAGGTCTCTTGAAGGTCGCCGACAACGGGAGCTAAAAGCATTACATGCTTAAAATTTCGGTTCGACACGCTGCATTGAGCTTGCAGAAAATTTTGAAAAAGTACAGAACAGGGCAGTCCGGCTTGTCCTTGGTAATTACGATAGGACGCTTGGTATGACTGAGAGTAAAACAGCAATAAATTGGCACAAATTTGACGACCGCCGTCAATTTCATAATTTATATTACTCTAAAACTGACATCGATAGAGAGTTGTATATTACGCCGCCCACTTACATCTTCCAATTATGACATCATGACTTGCAGATACGCAAGCTTCCTTTTAGAGGCGACGCCTTTCGCTATTATTTCTTTTGTATCGTTAAAAAGAGATTCTAAAGTTCTGTCGCCCGATACCGTTAAGATTATTTCTAATGATGATTTTTTCCATACCCGCCATGGTGCCCTAATGGCTAAGGCGTTGCGCTACTAAGCCCGAGGGCGTGGGATCGAACCCCGGCCGCGGCGGCCGCATTTCGGTGGGGGTGGAATTCAAGAACGCCCGTGTACCGTGCATTGGGTGCACGTTAAAGAACCCCAGATGGTCAAAATTAATCCGGAGTCCCTCACTACGGCGTGCCTTATAATCAATTCGTGGTTATGACACGTAAAACCTCAGAATTTAATTTTAAATTTTTTCCATGTCTCAAGAAAATGGATTTTGTGTTTTTTTTCTCTTGAATTGTACGCCCCTACTGTAATGCCTGCAAGGGCGAAGCAGCTACCAAATAAATGAATATAACAAATAAGTAAATGCACGTATGAGCTCTACAGTACTAATCAGCCCAATGTGGTGCTGACAAATGTGATGCGTTAAATGTGCCTTCTGCCTTTCTGACGAAGCATACAGTCATCACACATAATAATTATTGCAATCACTTAGTGTTCCATAAAAACGTCTCAACGGCTATTAACTCGGAGGAATTGCAAGGACGAAAATATCCACTTTTACAAAGGAGCAGTGATAGACTGGAACTATAGAGCCGAATTGAATGCATTGCGATTGGAAGTTTTTTAATCGGGTGATACACCTGATTTTTGAAGTTTGTACTGTGTCGAAGCTAATGTTTCTGCCCCATAAAATTCTGGCCAAACCGCAGTGTTACGTGGTATTTTGCTGTCCGATGCTGTCATCAGCTTGCTTTGTAGTTTTCTTGTGGTATGCTGTTGTCCTGTCTACTTGACCTTCGGATTCCAGTATATGAAACAAATAAATAAGGAACAAAGGAGCAGAAGCAAGTCTACAGGGGGTACTAAAAATATCCCCTTTAGTTACGATGTACACGTCTGTGTAAGCAACTTGTTTTTCTGCCTAGTGTTGTTAGGCAAAAAACACGGCCATTGAGCTTCGGGTAAATGGAACCTCCTGCGGACTCAATATGACTCTATATTTCATTTCGACGTGCGGAGTATTGCTACACACGGCCACCTTTGCTAAAGGTACAACCATGTTTGAAGGGAAGTTCCACATGCAGCGACGGCGAAAGAAACGTTTTTCCTTTATCGCAATACCTGTAGCGAATATTTAACATGTACATGTGCCTTAAATCCTGTGGTTGAATTATTTTTATTAAGCTAACGCACAGAATGCATTAATTATGAGGACTCGCTAGAAAATGCACGAAGCATGATCGTATAACCTTGTGTCTATTTCAACTGAGTATGCAGCGCCCCGGGATAAGACTATTCAACTCTGACACATTCATCGGCAGGCCATCATAATTAGTGACTCATTGGGCTGTGCTATATAACGGCTGGTTACACTTTCGGAGCTGCGAATAAGCCTGCCTTAGAGGGAACGGAGACTTGACAAGCAAGAAAGCAATGCGAAAGTTGCGACGGATCAAATTCCCCGCTAGCTCTTGGTTACATCATAAATATGGCAGCATCTGCTACAGACAGGAATATGTTACTCTCGCGCACAATTATGGAGCATGCGCCCTTACTCTCGAACCCAGTCGCCAGCTGTCAGCACAGCTCCCGCTGGTCTGCCAATTTGATGACGGCACAGCTGACGACAAAGTCATGATGAGCGCGGACACTGGCGCATAGCATGCGATAAGTTCAGGCTGAGCGTTATCGGTGTTGTTCTTTCGTTCTTTCCGCCTGTTCACGTAGTCCCTGACAAAAGATGACTGCATCCTAGAAGCGCTGTAGATTATGGTCGATATGCGCGAGTTTATTGTGTGTCAGCAAGCAATGACTTCGTTATGGCTAGGGGAAGAAGACTACAGTTCGAAACTTTGCTGAGCTTTGACTGCCCAAAATGAGTGCAGATACGCAGAAACACAGCAATATTCATGACGTCAGACTAATGTCATCGGCGCCGCGGGCGTGTTTCAGAAAGATACGAAACTACAGGGAAATGGAGAGGAAGGGAGGTTCCAGTTCCGTTTCTCCTGCTAATGACCATACTATTATCTGAAAAAATTCGATCGAGCTTTTAAGGTATTATCTGCCAGTCTAAACACATTTATGGTTTGATTATAATAATCAGAATTGGTCGCCAGCGCCCATAACTCAAGAGATTCAGTGAACTGAAGTAATAAATTGCATTTCACTGCCCCGATTGTCGGCAGGACTGCGGCCGATTCTCGTTCAGGTACTGTGCCGAAGGCCCAAGCGCCGCCCAGCGGCACTACTACGACTGGACGATCGGATCATGCGTGCCCACTTCGCACGACGTACCGCTCTGGTGCAACCGAGGCCGCAACCGGTTCGCTTCTCTGGAGCACTGCCGGAGCAAATGCGTAACCAGGAAGCCCCCTTCCAGACAGTGTTCTTCGCCGACCTCTTTCACTGTTTGCTCCAGGCAAGTAAGACTAGCTACACTTCTTTTGCCGCAACACGATTTGAAGAGTGTGCGTTGGTCCTAACTTGACTCGGGCGGACTTATCTGCAGACGATGTCCTAACCAAATTTGAAACATTCATTGGCACGCAGCCAGGATTAGACGTATTGCACAGAGGAAATGAAAGTCCCCTGTGTAACTGGAGAGGAAGTCAGAAGGACTTGGTAAGGAGGCAAGAAGCAGCAACAAAACAGTGAACAGCCAATTTGATAAAAGATGACAGGAATATTGTACTAGCAAATGTTGCAGTCATACACATCTTACACATACTGATGACTTCATATGTACCAGAGACTTGGAAAATTGGCAACATGATATTATGTCATAGGAATAGGAGAGCTTAAAGAACTGTAGAATTATAGGTTCTTTGGTATCATTTACGTATTACAAAAATGTATTTACGAAAGCAACATTAAATAACCTTAGGCAACAATTGGTCAGGCCGGAGAACAAATGTGCCGTAAAGTGAAATTTTAAACAATTACATGTATTTCATCAATCAGGCAATTGAGAAGTCTGCGGAATGTAATTATCTACTCCGCGTATGGTCATCTTTGATAAACAAAGTTTTCAATTCAGAAGCGATACCAGCAGTCATGCAAAGACTGCGTGGCGAAGGAGTAAAAATTAAAAATTAAATTATGGGGTTTTACGTGCCAAAACCAGTTCTGATTATGAGGCACGCCGTAGTGGGGGACTCCGGAAATTTGGACCACCTGGGGTTCTTTAACGTGCACCTAAATCTAAGTACACGGATGTTTTCGCATTTCGCCCCATTGGGCGAAGGAGTAGATAAAGCATATTTGAAGATCTCGAGAAACACGTATAACATTCCACAGCTGCCATAATTATCCACAACAAGAGCAGAAAAAATTGGCTTCGC
This sequence comes from Dermacentor silvarum, assembly GCF_013339745.2. NCBI lineage: Eukaryota > Metazoa > Arthropoda > Arachnida > Ixodida > Ixodidae > Dermacentor > Dermacentor silvarum. The sequence continues at coordinate 234,792,202 of NC_051155.1, forward strand.
CTTTAAGAGTGGAACGCGATAGCGTTATTGGGCCCCGTTCGCATCGCATTTTTGTTTCAGTGAGCTTCACCGCAACACAAAACGCGGAAAAACCAGTTTACAAAGACCAAGCTTACACCGATCCCCTTAAGGTCAGCTTCACAGTTATACAGAAATGCATTGCTGGAAAGACGTTTTTTCAGGGGCAATATAAGTCGTTTTATATTAAAATGTGAAGGCCCTAGCACCTTTTTTCATTATTTTATTAATTGTTTGCTATTGTCCCGACGCGCGCGCGTGTCCAAAACGCATTAGGCAGGCGAAGTCCCAATTTGACCTGCCGAGGATGCGAGCGCCATGTGGATAGCGTTTTCGCAAGTAAATTGCCCGAGCGCACAGGGTTGATATGGTAGAAATGCTGGAAAAGGGGTTTGTGTTTCAGTTTCCTCGTAACAGAATTATGTTTTCTCGTACATTCAAATTACAATCCGACGCCGATTGGTAAACAATCCGACGCCGAATCCGACGCCGAATGATAAAGTCGTACTTTACCATTTTTCTGACGGATTTCACTGTGAGAAATTCAATTTTTGTTCACCAAAACCTTGCGCCACGCGCAGGGCCTGCGCGGTCGGGGTCGTTGGGGATGATTTTTTCCGCCACTGACGCCGACATCCAAACCAACACCGGCGCCGGATTTTCTGCGACACGGGGCCCTTAACGCTATCGTGTTAAAATACCAGCCACGAATGATGTCGGGCAAATGAACTGTATCCACAATGCTCTTCACCGCATGAGTTCAAGAAATATCCCAGATGCCAGATTAGGAAATATTCGGAAAAATTCGGGGTAACGATCAGTGGAAACTCAAGGAACCATAATCATCACATCAAATTAAAATTTAATTCTGTAGTTTAGCGTCGAAAAACTGCACGGGGCTTCATGAGAGGTGGTGCAATCTAGGGCTTTGAATTAAATTTTACCACCTCCGGTTCTTCAACGCGCACCTAAACGTAAGTACTTGACCGTTCTTTGTATTTCGCCTTATCGCCTCTAACAAAACACCATAGCCACTGCGTCACCTCGGTGAGTTCATGATCATATCCTCTAGGATTATTATTATTATTATTATTATTATTATTATTATTATTATTATTATTATTATTATTATTATTATTATTATTATTATTATTATTATTATTATTATTATTATTATTCATTTTTTATTTTTAGCTGCTCAGGCCAACGTCGCCTTGACCAAATATTAAAATGAAGAACGTGTCAGCGCGGATAATCTTGCGCACCAAAACTCGTGCTGTAGTGTTTGTTTTGTTGCATCGTTGGAAGTAAGCTGGCTTACCGCAACGAACAATTCTTTTTTCAATGCTGAAAGCGCGCGGCATTTCTCGGATTTTCCTGGAAAGCATTTGCGCAAAAGCCAAAGAGCGAGCTTGCACAAACACGAACACCATGGCAAGATACGCCTGCCCGCGAATACACACAAGATTGCCGCCCGACTGGCCGCTCGAGGCATTTTGCGTTATTCACGGGCTTCTTTCATGCTTATAAAAACACTTATGTAACACGTATTAAGCAACAGAGAGCTGTGTCGGCAGTTTTTCATGTTGCTCTACAATTTTCTCACTGACACTTTTCATCTAAGTATATTTGAAAAGTTGGTGAATTAGGACTAATCATGAAATTAGGCAGAATGCGAAAATTAATCTCAGTATCTCCAAGCGATGGCTAACTACATTACCTTGGTTCTGTCCAGCCACGTGGCATTTGCATATATATATATATATATATATATATATATATATATATATATATATATATATATATATATATAATTTGGCTCAAAAAACGTGGGACACCCTATATACTATATTTTAGTTTCAGGCAGCCTTTCATCGGTGGGCGCCGGCATGTTTCCCAGTTTAATCCTGTTTCATAAACCGTAATTCTGCGACGCGAAGCGCCCCGACGAGCAGCAGATGCACTGCGCCTCTATCGCGAACGCTTTGTTTCACACACGTTACGACTTCTAGCGCCAGCCACTGCAGCGACCACCACTCTTCCGAGAAGCGTTAATGGATGAACGCGACGCTGTTTTAGTTTTCCTGCCTCAGCTTACGAGTGTTGATTGCGCAAGAGGCACGTCACACACTCCTGCCGCGCTGTCACTGTTCATGTGCAGAGCAGGAACGGACAACGGGAATGGTTTCCGCGGCAGTGCGGCTGGAATTGCAGACAATACGCAACTTGCAACGCACGTTTCGCACATGAAACGGGCGATTTAAGCGACCGTAGGTGTTCAGCTCAACATGACGAGTGTGTGGAAAGGCCTTGGCTGTAACGCTTTGCTTGAAGGGAGGAAAAATTCGTGCAGCCCGTGGCAATGCTAAATTATTTTCAGTGACAGGCTGTTACGCTTCGAATTTGAAAAACGGCACAGAGTGCCTTCAAAATTATTCACCCTATATGCGCACGCGTAGAGTTTTTCTGTTGTATGCGTCGCTTTTGCGGAGCTGCTAGTTCCTTAAAGCAGCAGCGGAGGATGAAGCGAAGAGCTTTGTCTACTTCCAGCCCGCTATTATGTTGAGGCTGAAATACGAGCACCGCTTCCGTGACCTGGACTAGTTCTGCGCACACGCTCATTGCCCTGAAAACTTATGAAAAAGAAGTGCTTCTGCCTGCTTTCATTCAGACTGATTCATATTACCTAAAATTTCGACGTCCCTTTATTGGCGCATAGACTACAATCGAATAAGCGCACGCTTCTTGACGAAGAATGTAGGTCAAGTGAAATTAGTGACGCAGTAAGAAAACGACGCATATCTGGCACACGGTTATGGGTAAAGCTGATAATTTTATTACGTTTATTACGCGAGAAGTAAGCTTGTCAAGCCGAGCTAAGAGAATTCAAGAGTGTTCTGTCAGGCTAGCACTTTCGATCGTGCCTGAGATATGGAACGTTGCAGGTTCAGCGCTACTATAGCATCGCTCCATCCGCATTGAGCGCGTAGCGCGTGACACGGTCATACTAAGTGTGCTTGGCCGATCCACCCTTGTCAATCGTGCTTCTTCAAGCATGCTCGAAAAGTTCAGTTCATGTCGAGCTTAATTAGAATCTAAATCGCGCTTGCCACAGTCGCATAATGTTATTGCGCCTTTGGTCTCCTTGTAAGAACTGCGTCTCCGGGGTCACACAGGCGCGACATGAAGCACGGCCTGTGGTTCTGGGACGGCGACAGCTGCGTCGAGTGGAACTACAACCGCGGCAACTGCATGGTCTCGCGGGGCCGCGAGCTCACGAGCAAGGCCGCTTGCATCGAGGCCTGCGAGCCGTCCGCGAACGACACCGAGACGCCGGAGGTCCCGACGGTGTGCAGGGCCACCAGGTCCGCACCCTGCACGCCCGCCAAGATGCGCTTCCCTTTCTTCGCGGCGCGCAAGGGCGGCGAACCACTTCGAGTGCGTCGAGGCCAGCGCCGAGCGCCTGCAGCGCCGGCTGTGCCTCGCCCCCGGCAACAGCTTCGACACGATCGAAGCGTGCGACACTGCGTGCAAGCGCGGCGGCGGGGAAAAAAATCGACTGTAATACAATTGTGTTTCGCTCTTTGCGTGCTTGACTTCGCCTGGCGACTGCCGCAATGCTGTCAAGAGCGTTGTACTTAGCTTGATAAGCGTTGACGCTCGGCCTTGTTGGTAATACAGAGTTTATTGAATTGTTGAAGCGCATTGACAGCGAATACAAGCTGTCACAAAAGCGCTTGTGTGATTTCACTTGCTTGTCCTCGCTTTCGGCGCGCTTCAACAAACAATCGTAAAAATAGCGTTTTAGCGCCAACCATTGCATTTTTATTGACACGTTGTGGGGCATTGTAAGGAGGTAAGAAAAAAAGTGAGAAAACGAATAAATCTTCCAGCTCTTACTGCACATAGCACGATGTAGACAAGCCGCAAAGTACTTTCTTTTTTCCCTTATATTTGAAATATTTTCAGTCTCCATACATGCTCGTATATAAACGTATAAATAAACTTTAAAAAAATAAAGAAGCGCATGACTACATGAAGGTAAGACTACTGCGGAGCGCTAATATGTTCGCGACAAAAAGCTCGGAAATTAGATGGGTCGCTATAGGATAAGGATGCAGGCAGGCGTTGTGCCCCTCCTGGTGGCAGTTGCCAGCTAGCGCTCTTCCTCTTCTTTCTGATTGTTTTATTGCGATAGCAATTACATGGGCACTCCAAGCGCATTTTTGCCGTCGCCGTCGTCGTCGACGTCGTCGCCGTGAGGTTCCGTATCAAGCCCAACGGCGATAAAATCGTCGCCGCGCGCCGTATGCTGTATGTGCGAGTGAAAGCGCATGAGGGACGCGTGCTTTCGCGGAGAGCGAACGCAAGGCGGAGAGCAAACGCGATGTCTTCCGTCGTGCGAAAGGCCGTGGGGGGATGGGAGCAGTCGTTTAGCTGCGGCACCAAACGCGTATCTTGTGACTGGGCTCAAAGGGAACTGGCGAATCTCCCACGCGAAAGGGGGGAAAGCGGGAAGGCAGCGCGGGATGGAGGGGGCGCGGCTTCTACTCTGCCAGCAATTGCGTACTTGTACTTTGCGCGGCGAAGAGCTGTCGCGCGCACCGTATCTTGAAAGCGATCTCCACACGGCTCTTACCTTTGTATGCACTGTGCTTTCGCCGCTCAGTTTCCGTTGAAGCGATATAGACCGCACGAACGTTCGGTCGCCGCTGCAGCAGCGCTTGCTCACGCCAGCGTTTTGACGGTGGTTGTCTGCGTTCATCGAGTGTGATCTATTAATTTTGCTTGTGCGCGCTGACACCATGCTTGTTAATTCAATTAGAAAGTGAATGTGTCCAAGTTTATGCCACCAATAAAATTACTATCCTTACTCCGTATAGCTCTCTACTAGTAAATTTGATCACAATTTGATGTTTAGCCTTTCGGGCGAAACTGCGACTTTTTATGTGTGTAAACAAAAAACATAATAAATAAAGGATGTATTTCTGCAAACCGAAGCAATTTATTATATGGCTTACCTGCTCCAACCCACTCTTGCTTATTTGCCTCGCACCCAGACAGATTCTAAGAAGACATGGCTCCAAAATTAATATAGTTGACTTCGTCTGTCCGCATTTTGTGTGAACTTTTTCGTAGACGGTGAGATTACTTACTGCACCGCTTTACTGCGCTTGCATTAGGAGAATGGCGCAAGCCGTTCCATGTGCACTTATCATGCACTTGAGTTCTTGCGCAAACGAAACAATTAGCCATAGTAGTAGTGCTCATTAACGCTAATTAACAGTTGCAGTAAAGTCAGCTGTTTGAACGAGATGGCACATACAAAAGTAAAACGAGTACAAAGAAAGTAAAAGCAACACTCAAAAGACACCCAACAACCACTGAGCGACAGGTAAGAGGTTACGAGAGAAAATGCTCCACTTTCTGCACAATGCACAGCCGCATGCTTTTATTTATTTATTTATTTATTTATTTATTTATTTATTTATTTATTTATTTATTTATTTATTTATTTATTTATTTATTTATTTATTTGATGCATTGTCGCAGTCTCTTGACATAAAAATTTAAAAAAAACTTGGAGGACGTTTAAGATTAGCTTAAGCTAAGTGGAACGCGATAATATTCCAAGATCTCTGACTGCTTCTCACGCTTTCCGGCAACTGCAGCTAATGTAACCGTAATGCTTGCCGGACAACGCTGGCTGCGAACGCTATGCACGAAGGCGAACTTTGTGGTAGAAGCGCGGCCTCTTGCGTGGGCCGATCCCGGAGGTGTGCACAGCTGCGCCAAAAAAAAAAAAAATTACATCATTTTCAGGTTTCTGTTATTGTTACGCACTTTTATTATTTCAGTCCGAGAAAATTTAACGTGAAAGGCATGCGCTCTCGGTCTCTTGTTTCATGACATTTGTTTGTGGCCGGTCATTCTCAAAATTCCAAGGAATGACTTTGTCAAGACTGTAAGACAAGGTATGAGCAACTTTAGTGACAGAATGGTGTGGCAATATAACCCGCATATACCGCATATCATGGCGTAGCATGTGCATATGGCGTAGCTTGTGGCGCATATCAGAGCAAGGCGTAGCATGTGCATATACCTAAACATATACGGGATGATTTTCTCTAGCGGACAACGCCACCGACGCCGACACCGGATTTTCTGCAACACGGTGCCCTTAACGCTGTCGCGTTAAAATCTTTGCCGAAGAGGTATCGACCTCTGCGATACCTCTTCGGTTGTGTCGATGTGACGAAAACGGGCGTGCAAATTATGGCATATGCCCGAGATTCAATACAATAAAATAAAAGGCAAAATCATTCGCACCTTGGACAGTGAAAATATACCGCGACAGTATTCAACCAGTCGCGGTTGCTTCTCTTTCTATTGCGTTTTGCACGAGATCGTATTGCATAGCGTGAGGTGGCGTGCTCAGTTTTCCACCGTGGAGACCAATTTACGATGGAGCAGAATGCAAAATTACCCCGCTCTCTTGGGTGGATGCTAAAGCACCTTAGGTGGTCATATTTAATCCGGAGCTCTCAACTACGAATTTCGTATAACACGAGTGCTTCTTTGGGATAGTAAACGCAACCAATTGCCAGTGCTATTATATAGTTCCCCAGGGATATCTTTTTACTGAGGACTCTGTCACGCTTGGTAACATGTTTTCCGACACTACCCCCAAATCACATGTTGCTGACGGCCCTGCCGCAGGTAAGAAACAGCGATATTCGGAATAGGTATTTCGGTCATGTCAACTGCTGGCTCAGATGTGACAAAGCCGTCAAGAGCCCTTTATAATACATGTCAGCTAATGATTAAATGCGAATTTATTTTACGCAATTAGGATATGCCAAGCAACAAGTCCTTTTTTTACCCCTAGCACGCTAGCTTCAACGTGATCTACGCGGAAGGTAAGCAAGCTCTCGAGTAGTTGTAGGAGGCATAAATACATACCTGTTCGTCGCAAATAGTGTACTTTGACTCTGTTTCACTTCATGCGTGCGAGCACACCCGTTTCACAGCTTACGCAAGCATGTCACGTTGCTGATGAAAACGTTTCAATTTTAATAAACTGCCTTTTTAAGGTCGTTAGTATGAAACAAGTTTCTCTGTCTACTATACTGATTACCGACGCGTCGGCTAAGCATCCACGCCATGTGAGATTTTCATAACTTGCCAATCCCACGAGCACAACCGTGTAGGCAGGCAGTACGATGCGCCCTGAGTGAGACATAGATACCCTTATTGACTCTTTTCGCGGCGATCCCCTGGGCGCTGTTATGTTTGATCACGTGGTGACGCGTCCATTGCTTGCCTCAACTGCCTCCGTTGCCTCCTTGTTTACAATGGAAGTGCATGGTGCCGGCGCGGCTTAGAAAACCTCTCTTTTCGGAGATATCGTAGACGGTGACTAGGTGGACGACACGAAGCTTTGATCACAGCTTCAGAGAGCATGCAAAAGCGCTTTAGGAGCTGATTAAGCTATGTCCAAACGGCGCAAGCAGCGTATATGGTGCTTGTTCTAAAAGCGGGGCTAAATATGTATTCCAAGCTATCTCAGCTTTCCGATTATGAATTAAGTCAGGATTAATGTGTTTTGCTCTTTGTTCTTTATTCGGCAAATATTTTGAAGCAGTGGCTTGTCAGTTTCTGACTCAGTGAAGTTCCTCGGTGCGGCCACTATCTGATTATTTCCTGCTTAATCGCTCGCGGGTGTGCTCAGTTCCAATAGATATGTTATTGCTGCGCACATGCAATGCTTGAAACGTAGCTGTTTTGTACATTGTAATACCTTGTAGCAAATGTATATTACAGCTAGTAACTCGCTTACTCTTGTGGACCGTCACGAAACATTCAGCTTCGACCATTCGTGCGCCATAGGTGTAGTCCGTCATTTATTGTGCGTATACAGTGCGCATATATTCAAGTGTGCGCTCATTCACTTATTCTTGATACGTCGGCGATAGAGTGGGCTAAGTTTTCCTGCCATTTGGGACAGATGTGTATAGATAATGTGCGCGAAACTTACTATGACAGGAAGCAGCGCTACCCCTTTTTCATTGTTTAACGAGTGGTACTCACTCTTGCCGACGTTCTGGGGATGAAGCCCTTTCTTTGAAGGTTAGCGATACAAGGCTGGCGGATGAGCAAATTTTTGTATCCTCGAAGAAAGCCGTGCATCACTAAGTGCCGGTAACACGTTCTGACAGTTGCAGCAGCGGTCCGCGAACTTGGCCACACAGATTCATTCTATTCCTTAACATGCCAGTCACTATTTTTCCAGCCAACTACTGCACACGTCTTCAATCCACACAATCCGCATAATTGGAGCACAGTGCGTTAGCGAAAACTCAGTTGCATTTCCGACAGCTGCTGATCGCACAGAAGCAAGGTAGAAGCAGTAATGGTTTCGTATTCGTGCGCGGTCGCTGAGGAGAGGTATGGCACGCCGCCGTGAGCGCCATCTCGTTTATCTAAAACAAACTGCTCCGCGAAAAGGGTTAATAAGCGTTCCATCCATACACTTGTACGATGTTAAATAAGTTTTTAAGAATAAGAAGGTAAGTCAAAAGAGATTCGGGTAGCAGGTTAGCCAGATGCCCGAGCAGAAAACAGTAGTGAGCTGAGCGAACGAAGCCAAAGGAAGAACACCTTATTAACGCGACAGCGTTAAGGGAACCGTGTGGCAGAAACTCCGCTGTCGGCGTCGGCGGTGTTGTCCGTCAGCAAAACTTATCTCGAACCACAACCACGCAAGCCCTCCGAGTGGCGCATGGGCGTTACTGAACTAATTGAATTTCTCAAAGTAAAATGCGTCAGAAAATTCGTAAAGCACGACTTACACACAACCTACAGACATTGTAGCGTCGGATTGTAATTTGAATATATGAGAAAACATAATTCTGTTACGCGGAAATTCACACACAAACTCCTTTTTGCTTGCGATGAGTCGGTGCTCTGCCTTACGGGGGTATGAGCCAATGCTCTGCCCTGTACTGCCACCGGGATCGGCCCACCACTGTTTTCTGTCGACATTACACCACGAAGAAATCTCTGGATCCTAACCAAAGACAGCTGCGCTGTAAAAAGAAATGGAGCTGGGCAGGCCATGTAATGCGTAGGGCAGATAACCGGTGGACCATAAGAGTTACAGAATGATTTCCAAGGGAAGGGAAGCACAATCGAGGACGGTAGAAAGTTAGGTGGGGGGATCACATGAAGTAATTTGCAAGCTCAAGTTGGAATCAGCTAGCGCAATACTATCGCGTTCCACTCTTAAAGGCGAAGCTTAAGCGTCCTCCAAGTTTGGCATGACGACTCTAGTCCGAGTTGTCCCCGCTTGTGGACGTGGCGTACCAGCCACCTTAAACCAGCCACCCCGCTTGTGGATGAGTGCCATCGCCCCCTGGATGTGGCGGACATGGCGCACCAGCCACCTTAAACCGAATGATCGAATAGAAAATGTTTAATGATGCCTGGAGAGGTTAGCTAACGGCAGGCCTGGCGTGCTATTCCAAGCGATATGGTGATGCATGAAAGAAAGGGAGCGAGATCAAACCCAAACAAACACACACACTAACACATCATCATCATCATCATCATCACAACCACCACCACCACCAGCTTATTTTTACGCCCTCTGCAGGACGAACGCCTCTCCCAGTGCTCCAATAACCTGTCTTGCGCTAACTAATTCTTGAGCCGGCAAATTTCTCAATTTCATCACACCACATAATTTTCCGCCTTCATCGACTGCGCTTTGCTTCCCTTGGCCCCCTTCTGCAACTCCAATGGTCCACCGGTTATCTGCTTTATGTATTACAGGGTCTCTAAAATATCGGCTATCCCCGTTTGCTCTATTCCTGTCTTTTAACGTTACGCTTAACATTTTTCGTTCAACGCCATTCGCGCGGTCCTTACTTGTTCTCGAGCTTCTTTGTTAATCTCAAAGCTTCTACCTCATATGTTAGCACCGGTAGAATGCAATGATTGTACACTTATATTTTCAACGACAGTGGTAGTAGTAGTAAAAACTCCCAAAGCTCCCAGTCAGGATTTGGTAATGTCTGCCGTGTGCACTCCAACTCATTCTTATTCTTCTGTAAATTTCCTCCTAGTGATCAGGGTCCCCTGTGAGTAATTAACCTAGATAAACGTACTTCGCACACATTCTAGAGGCTGACTGGCGGTCATGAATTCTTGTTCCCTTGCCAGGCTATTGAACATTAGCTTTGTCTTCTGCATATGAATCTTAAACCCTACTCTTACACTTTCTCGGTTAAGATCCTTAATCATTTGTTGCAATTCATCCTCAGTGTTGCTGAACAGAACAATGTAAACTGCAAACCGAAGGTTAATTGTTGACATATTTGCCTTTCATTTTCACTACTAAGCCTTCCCAGTCTAATGGCTCGAACAGCGCCTCCTCTATTTTTTCAATGCCAGCCAGATGCGGCCGATCCAACGGTTCACCACCCTCTACGATTACCCTTTCCTACTCTCTCCCGTCGGCTAGCGCTCGCGCCTGCTTTACGGTCGTGGGGGAGAGTACCCTCTGGGTGGCGCCTCACGACGGAAGTCAGAGCAAGTAATCCTGACAGACGCGTGAAGCGTCTACCGCATCTCCTCCAGAACGGCAGCGGCGCGCGCTCAGTGGCTCAGAGCTCAAACGCATGCGTGACGCAAGCAGTCGTACCGTCGTACCCTCTGGGTAGCGTCACATGGCGGCAACTCACTGAACTAAGGCGGACCAGCGGCTCCCATTGCGGAACGGGCAATTGCACTGGCATTGAAAAAATAGAGGAGGCGCTGGCTCGAATCATTCTTCTAAGCATGCAGTGAATAGCATTGGAGAGATTGTGTCTCCTTGCTTGACCCCTTTCTTGATAGTTAACTTGCTACTTTTCTTGTGGAGAAGCAAGGTAGCTCTGGAATCTTTGCAGATATTTCCCAATACATTCACGTATGCCGCCTGTACTCCTTGATTGCGCAATGCTTCCATTTCTGCTGGTATCTCTACTGAATCAAATGCTAACACATACTCTAAAACAAAAGTTATTTACAGCGTCTCATTGAAGCCTGTATTGAGACTCGAAGTCATCATTCGTAGGAAATGTGAGCAGCAAATATCCCCAAGAAGCAATTGCCGTTATTTCGCTAAACAATGCTGTCGCCTCACTGTACTCCACAAACTGTGAGAATCTAGGCCTGAGGGCTATTTTTGTTTAGACATATTTCCAACTTTTTTTTAAGATGGTGTTTTGTTTAAATGCTTTCATATTTAAACATTTATCTTTTTTATTTCACTTGACGCTCGTTGAAGGTGAAAAAATATTATTACAAATAAAATATCACGATAATATTGAAGTTTAATATTCTCATTACTTTTATTCTGATTGTTCTACCGCCCACTTCTTGACCAGCCTCCCCTACCCTCTTGGTGGGCATATGCCAATGTCTAAGGTCATCATCATCACTATGCCACTATCTCGCAGGCATGCACTTCCGCGTGGGCACCTGCTTTCAAAAGAAGAAGCTTCGTTCCTTTGCGCAGCTTGCGTCGTTCATCAAAGGATCAACGTCACCGTCAACTCCTCCGTTCCTCGCTCTTCCGAGCCAGACATGTCTTTAGGCGGGCGCAGAAGACTCGGCTCCCACGAGAGGTCATCCGTCGTTTTTAAAACAGAGGTAAGACTAACAACTTATACACCCTTCCCACGCTCAAGTACTGGAATGGCTAGCCGCGGTATCCGAAAACAATTTCATTGCATGACACACGTGTCGTTCGCGATACCACTATGCAAGGGTTGTGCTGATTTGGTCTACCTGGTATCGAAGATCGCGGAAACAATAACATAACGGCAATAATGCAGTCTACAGTGTTAATAATATGTGGCACTATAGGTCCGAATTTTCTATTATGTTCATTGAGACGCGCAAAAAGTCACCAGACATGAATTTTGAAGCATCCGATAGTGTAGTAATGCGTTTCGAGCCCTGGTGTAGCTGACCCCCGTAAGTACCCCAATAGCTGTGCTCGCGCAAAATACGGGCCATACACTTAACTGCACTCTCGTGTTTGTATATGCAGGCTTTCCAGGAGCCCTCGTCGTCCTTGCCGTACCCGCCGACCTTCGAAGCAAGGCAGCAGACCGAGGACCCACTTCTACTGCGACTGCTGCTAACCGTGGTGGTCATCGCCATTCTCATCGCCGCTGTCGCGTTGGTCGCGACCAGAGTGGTACGGACCAAGAACGGCGTTTGCGCCACAATCGCCTGCAGGGAGTTCGCAGAGTTCGCGCGGAGGTCCCTGAACGAGTCAGTGCCACCGTGCGAAAACTTCGGCCGCTTCGTGTGCGGCCAATGGAAGAAGCGCAACAGCGCCAAGGCGTCCACCCTGCACGTGGTCTACGCGACAGCGCTGGAGACGCTCTTCAAAGGCCTCACTTCGGCGTATAATCCCGCGCGGTGGCAGAATATGCGCGAGCAAGTCCGCGCGTTCTTCGGCAGCTGCAACGCCGTGAGTCGAGGCGAGCGAGACGAGATGTACACCGTAAGAGCGTTCCTCGAAGAAGCAGGAGTCATGTGGCCGCTCGTACCGTCCAACCCCGACGTCCTCGACACCTTGCTGTATCTCGACTTGGAGCTCAACTGGCCCTCCATTTTACAGGTTCGCGTAAAGGAAGAGAAGCGCGTCTTCAAAGTCAGCATCAAGCCCGCCATGTCATTCAGAGACCTCGCAAATCTCCGCGGCCGATTGAGCACGAGGGAAGAAAGACGGCACTATTTCGATGTGATCTTCAGACACTACAGTCAAGGCGTTCCGGAAGAACAAGTATACAGTCAAGTCGAGGAAGTAGAAGAACTTATGGCGACGAAGCTAGAAAGCGCGATGCCGGCACACCACGACAACGCATCATTCGAAGAGTTAGACACTGACGAACTGTATAGAGACAGCACAAACTGGACGGAGCGTCTTGCTAAGCGGGTGAGAATACGAAGCAGCGTCAAGTATTACACGTCCAGCAAACCTTTCCTCGTCACGTTCTTAGGGCTTTGGTCGCAACATGGGGATAGCCGGATGCACCTATACGTTTCCTGGTGCGCCGTGCGTTTCATCGCTCCGTTCGCTAACCGAGAGCTACTCAGAAACCACTACGGTCTTGACGCCAACGATTTAATACTCGGACAGACCTGTCTGTTTCTTTCCTACCAGATTTTCGGAGACGCAATTTTCGCGGAGTTCAACGCCGAAGTTTTTACCGCCGAGGTGCGGCAGGACGTGAGGGACCTGGTGCTGGCAGTGAGGAAGACCTTCGCGCGTCGCTTAAGTCAGTCGGCCTTCACGGATTCCACTTCCCTGGTTGCCAAGTGGGGCACATTGGATCGGGTATTCTTTGTCCTGGAGTGCCGAAGACACTACGACCTTGAGCACGCTGCATCGGGCTTGCCCGACATGTCGGACTCGTTCGTGATCAACTGGAGGATCGTGTCCAAGACACTTCGAGCCGTCAGCGCCAGTCTAGGAGCTCTTGGAGAGGACGTGCTTTCAGGCCGTAGCCTGTTCCATCTCGACCGGAACGTCAATGATTTCGTCTTGTCGCCGTTTGCCCTTGTGTTTCCCATGTATGACGTCAAGTTGACGCCCGCGGTCAAGTACGGTGCCCTCGGAGACCAAATTAGCTTGGCTACGGCACAGCTAGCGCTCGACCATATCGCGCAACAGCCCGCCGCGCAGTTCGAACTGAGCCTGTCACACCAGTGCGTCAAGCAGGCGTTAGAGAAGCACGCGGAATTGCCCAACAACACGATTGCGGAGCTGGCGTCCCTGTCAGAGCTGTTGGATGCGTTCGCCAAGTCCGGCGATGATGACCAGCGCCTTTCGGGCCTCGTCGACTACACGGCGCTGCAGACCTTCTTCATCGCCTGGTGCTTAATGCGCTGCAGCGCTACAAGTACCTACCGCGACGAGGATGACCCGTGCTCGCCTGTTCTCCGGCTGTTCCAGGCATTTGCAGACGCCTTTCAATGCTCGCCGGGAACGTACATGAACGCCAGGACGAAGTGCACTGTGTTTTGAGTTGCCCAATGTGACGATTTAGCACACTAAATGAAACTGTTAGGCATACCTATTTTTATGTTTCTGATTAACAACGTGTCCGATGTCCCAAAGCTAGAGCTTCATCGTGTTTTCTTTTTTGTTTTGATTCCTTGGATTGCGCTCTGAAGTCTTGAATTGGTTTGTTTCCTCTACATCAGTAATATATATACTTTTTGAGGAAAACGCTGTTTTATGCATTGAAGCACAAAGTTAACTGGAATGGCCAAGCATTTCGTAGGACACTTTGAAAATTAATATCTCAAAACTGGTTCAGTCCTGGCCTTGCGAACTCAGCAGCTATAATTCGTAGATTGAAAGACGTGCTGTAAAATAATTAGAGTTATTTAGCGCAATTATGTTAATTATTCAATTAGGCGTTTTGATTTCTCGTGGAAGTAATGGCCGCCTAATCGAGTAGTTTAGATAAAGGATTATAATTGTGCTATCTGCCAAAGGCAATTTTAAAAAATTTGGTGCAGCTAAAATGAAACCCTGTATACAACTATACATACATATATACATGCATATATACATATATAGATCTATACATACATATACACTGTAAAGACGAAGTGAACTTGGCCGCGGGTGCTCGCAAGGCGGGCGCTGGAAGGGAAGATGACGAGCAAGACAATAGAACAGCGGGCCCAGGGACGGATGCTGTCTCTGTGTCTCCGTGATTCCTTTACAATGGCGCAGCCGACGAAAGCCCAGTCTTAAGGCGCTCCAGCGTTAAGCACCGCGCTGCAGAGGCCTTGTGTCCTCCTGTATCTCGCCATCCTCGGTCCTTCAGGCGAGGGAATGCCGTCAACGCTTAACGGCCTTAAATGTGTACTCGCGGTTCTTCGGCGTGCCGGGTCCCTCCTGCCCAGGAACGCCGTCCACGCTTCCTCGGTTATGGAGCCGGCCGCCCTACCACCGTCGCAAGCAACCACCGCACCAACAGGGGACGGCGTTGAAGCCGCCTCGGTGGCTCTAAGGCAGGACTCTAGTTGTGATCTCGTCCAAGCCATCGCCAAGCTGACACAACAGCGCAACCGCTGAAGGATGCGAAGGCGTTCGTCATAACCTCGAGCTGTTGTGTCAGCTTGGCGATAGCTTGGACGAGATCACAAGTAGAGTCCTGCCCAGGAACGGGTGCTGTCTCTTACTGATTCCTGTACAATACATACGTGTATATATATATATTCTGAATGGAAGCTGAAATTCGCAGTTCAGTGCTATCGTAAGCTTGCCGTATTGCGCGCACGGTGACTTAGTGTAAATCATATAATCTTTCGAAGCACAGTGCCGGAAGGGTGAAGATTTTAAAGCAGTGTGACTCTTTTAGAATTATGCTGTTTGATTCCCCCCAGAAAATGGTCCTAAATTAAGGCCATCATCTGCATTTAAAATGAACGAAAAGGCCAATAGCTTGAATTACGGAAGTCGTGCGGAAATGGTGGCAAGAAAACAAAGCCGTAGAAAGGTTATCTGCTGCATACAGGTTATTGATGCATTTCCTAGCTCTTCGTGAGAACATAACTGTCAGTTGGAATTATTTATGTAGATGCTACGTGGTATTACTACGTGCAAAAAAATTTTTTTAAAGATAGCAATACTTCTTTTGAAAATACCTTATTCCTAGAAATATGCACCCTGAATATAACAGGGCCGGGCGCCAAGCTCGGGCCGGAGCAATCATAAAAGCCCTTGCTCATGTACCTGGCGTTACATTTGTTGATGCAGCCCAATATTCCCATGGCACACGATTTGTTGCCGTCGCCACACGCGATGGAGTCCTACACCACGCCTCCAGCGTCACTACCCCCCCTGCCGAAACGGCTGAAGAAGTGGACATCGCCCTGGCCACTCTTGATCCCACCTGTCACACCATCGTGTGTTACCCTCGCTGAGCTGTCACTAACTTCAGCAAAGGCCGTATTTCTCCTCAAGCTCTTTGTATCCTCCGCCAGGCACCACACTCTAAAGAAAGCATGATCTCCCTGGCATGGATCCCGGCCCACGCGGGCACTGTGCACCCACACCTCCCCAACCTCAACGAGGTCACCCACTCCATTGCGCGAGGACTAGTAAACCGCGTCGGAGACACTGGAGACGAGTTGGACACCAGGGACAATCTGACTACTTATAACGATCTCGTTAAGGCATTTTACCTTAGTCGCCGAACCTTCCCCCCACCTCACCCCAAGTTCAGCCGGGCGCAGGCTACCACCCTGCGTCTGCTACAAACAAATATGTACCCGTCACCCGCCCGCCTCCACCTTATATTCCCTGAAGTTTACAATACCCCCAACTGCCGGTGCTGTGGCACTCACCCGGCTATGCTTCCGCATATGCTGTGGGAGTGCCCAGCACAGTACACACAAATTAACACCACCACCCTCTCGTCGAGGTTGCGTGAGGCTCTGCGGAGCTCCGCCTTCGACGACCAAACCTGGGCGACCCAGCACGCCCGTGAGGCGGCGGTGAGGCAAGCCCTCGACGTCCCCTCATGGGAGGCTTAGGCCCGGCCATCTTAAAGTGCTGGTTCCGCAATAAAAGTTTATTCCTCCTCCTCCTTCTTTTGAACCAATTGTGTCTTCACCACAGTACTATCACACAGGTGGCAGTGCACGCTTTACAGGAGCACACGGCTGGCAAACGTGCAGCAGGATAACTAAACGCTTTCCAACCAAATAAATTTATTTGGCTGGTAATGTTCATGCTGGGAAAATTATGACGCTTTTTTCAAGTATATATTTCAAGTATCAAGGGCCGTGATGACTGCGGTGATGCTACACAATTTTTACACCACTTTAGCAAATATCTTGCTTCATCCAGAAAATGTAGCATTGCTAATAGCGATGTAAATTTATTTCGGAAGGCAGATAATTATCCAATAAATGTTACCTTACATTTAACGTTATATTTCTAATACCAACGCAACAATTAGCAAAGTAACATTTATCGAAGACGGCAAAATACTGTGTGTCCAAGCTCACGTCAGCCAAGCTGTTTAAAAGGGGGCTCCGAGGTACGACGATGTGGTCAACTGTGTTTTGTTAGCAGTCACACTGCGCACACAGTTAATTTATTTGTTATCATTGATCAGCTAATTAGCTGAAATTGTTCGATTCATTTATACTTGCTTGGATAATTGCGTAAGCTCGAGTGTCAAATTGTAGATCGCATTCGAAAACATCATATTCAACAGTTTTAAACTATATTTTCCCCAGTTATTTCTTCCGCATTTCAAGGTTGTGACGCAAAACGCCAGAAAGAGTATTAATAGTATTATAATCAACCACGCCCAACGGTTGGTGTGATTAACGGCATGAAATCATTGGATTATCAAATGCTGGAACTATTGAATCTCAGTCCAGGCCACCGTGGTCCAAGCCGTCATATTATTGCAGTCTCAGTATATTATCATCAAAAATTTAATCAAACCCCTTACAGGTATAACTGTCAAATTTCATTGTTTAATCACGACTTATATATATTCGTGAAAATGACCTTTGTCGAACGAGCAGAGCCATTTTAATACCAATAAAACACTGTATTGACTTTTTTCTAAAAGCACTTGTCACTTCTGACTTCGTCGATTTCATTTTTATGCTGTTCCTAAATAAGAGCTATAACTATTACTTTTTTCTCGGCAAGAGCAAAACCAGCAGATATTTCATATTTTAAAGAAATAAGGCCACTTTTTTGTGACGTGTACCAAAAATGTGTAGTGTGTAAGTTGCTTATGTGCTCTGAAAGCAGTTACTCAATACTCACTTTTTCCGAATTTTTATGTGTTATGCGCGGCATTTAGTTGTTTTCCCCCGGTATCCTCGGTAAATTATGCGGGGCACGGTGTTCAGATTTATTCGAAGTACGAAGCAGTGTTCTGAGTGATGAGCGATAAATGCTTATTCTTTGTAGGTTCATTACAGCCTTTGTAGAAAGTTATTCATTGAAGCGTTCCAGGGTGTCATACTGCCGCTAATCAAAATGTTTCCCAGACTCCTAAAGCAACAAGACGAGATACAGAACTTGAAATTTCATGAAAATAGGGAGAATATTAAGTGAAAGTTGTGAAAAAAAAATGCATAGTGAAACTTTCCCTTTCCTGATTTAAATGCAAGTGCTGCAGATAATTACTAAACCCTCGTTTTTCCACGTGCTATCATGCATCATACGAGATTCGTAGTTTGTTTCACAGTTGTCCTCGGCGAGCTAAACAAGGCATCTTGATTATACCTGAAGAAAATTAGAGGCATGATATGGTAATGTCTAGGCAACGTTCCAAATGGGTGGGTTAAATGTGTCTTCATGTAAAATAGGTATGAAAGTGATCCATAGCGTTATTAGTCTGTTTTACGAGTGGTGTAAAACATAGACCGCTGCGCTGCGCTGGCATAATTACAACTACAACTGAGGTCAAATTTTGCGAACATAGGGGGAACAATACGGCAAGTTTATGTACGATGGTAAATGTTTGTTGATCAAATACAGCTTTAAAAAATTGTAAGCGAGTATTCGAAAGTATCATGCTGCTGTTATTAGCTAGGTTCCCCAATGTCACAAGAGAACTTGACGTTTCAGATATTTTATACTCTGAAGGAATAGGCAGCACTTTAAGTGCAATATGTCACGTAGTTTAACGTTTCTGGCTTATTTAGAAGCTTTACAAATAATTCTTGAACCCTCTTTTTTTTTTTTTTCATACGATAAGGTGATATAAGAGGTTCACCTGGTGTCATCCCTGAACTAAAGGAGGCACCTTCTTTATGTTTCGTGACTGTAAGGACAAGGTAGTGGGTGACTTGTAGGTAAAGTTCAAAATGGATCAGTAATTGAATAGATCAGTAATTGGGGCTTTCACAATAAATTGCGCATGCAAGCACTATAGAGTGCTATGGGCGTGTCTAACGAGTGGGGCACAATTGAGTTCGCTGCCCTGGCAGAAATACAAAAGCGGTAAAAACTACAAAAATGGTAAATGTTATGGCAAAGTAATGTGTTATGAATTACTGGCGCTTTAAAAATTCCACACAAGAAGTGTTTCAAAGCATTACATGCGGGCAAGCTTTCAAATGGAACAGTCATGTACACGCAATTTTTTAAGTATGCGATATAATTACAGGAAACTAAAACCTTTATTGCAGCTGTTCGAAAGAAAAAGCTTCGCTGGAAATTGGGTTGTAATTCTGCAAGGTCGCATACATCTTCTGTCGAGTTTATTGTGAATATAACAAGTCATTTATGTTGCCTGTACTTAGTTGTGTATAACCTCGACAATATATTACCTAAACTAGTGATACATTTCTGCTGTAGACTTGAACACCAAGTACCATTCTTTGTTTAATTGCTAAAATTGTTTGTAGCAAATGTGCTTGTTTTATGTACGCAGTACTGCTGCTACTGGGCGGGATCAGGGACCTCTGTCAGGCACTTAATTATTGCCTTTTGTCCCTGCATCATCCCGAGATTTTATAAGTGGCAAGAAATAAATGCAAATTCGATTAATTTTTCAAGCCCCCATGGTTCACCATGTGTGAATGATAAATAGGTGTATGTCAGTTAAATATAAAAATAACTGACGCACTCATTTCCAGGCTCTTTCCCTTATTGTAATAGTAATTCACTATGTATCAGGGTCATCTTGATAATAAACGCCAGTTATGCAAAATGAAAAACACAATATTTATTGGAAACAAAAAACAATTCTGTTTATATACTTTATCTTTTGAGGGTCAACTGGCTTCCTTAGCATGTGTTCATAACGCTGTGAGTGGAGGTTGCAAGAAGTCGCCGTTGTGCAGTTGGTGTAACAGTCTAAATGAACTGTGTGGTTGAAAATCCCGCCGACTGTGAGGTAAGGAGTGTTATTCGATTTCTGAATGCCCAAAAGGTGAAACCAGCAGAAATTTACCGGCAACTGAAAGCAGCATATGGTGATAATGTAATGAACAAAGGAAATGTGAGAAAATGGTGTGAAATGTTCTACAATGGACGAACAAATGTGCACGATGAAACTTGACCTGGCTTAATGAACCGATGACAGAAGAGTGTAACATGAGAATTCTGAAGCTCGTGACCAGATACGACAAATGTTAAAATGTAGCAGGTGATTATGTAGAGAAGTGAAGGAAGTTTCATGCATGTAACAGAATTGTTTTGTTTCCAATAAATATTGTTTTTCATTTTCTACAACTAAACGGTCTTTGTTTTCTGGATGACCCCCTCTTATACAGCACGGTTTCTGGCTGGTACGTCAAAATAAATTCGCACTTCTTTAAGCATACACACACACACACATATATATGTACATACAGAGAGAGAGAGGTGCGCCACTGCTTTTCTCTTTTTTTTTTTCGTTTCAGTCGTATTTCTTATCAAGCAAACAGCATGACGCGGCTGTTTGCTCGCAGCAGCAGCCAACAGCTCCACCATCACCTCGTCAGTTTATAGCGGCCACCAAGTTAGCCATTGAGTAGTGTTGACTCCTTGAAAAACCTTTTCAGAGCACGGTTGCTACGTAACCGGGCCCGCCTTCACTTGGCCTTCTCTTTCAAGTTTTGCACCCCAACATTAAATTGTGGAAAAAATAACTCGGGGAATTGTAGCGAGCTGCAAAATTTTGAATATGATGTTTTCGAATGCATTGCACAATTAGGCATTCGAGCTCACGCAATTATGCAAGTAATTATAAGTTTAGGCACTTAATTTTGACTAATTAGCTAGTCAATGATAACAAAAAATTCACCAGTGTGTGCAAGGCAACTGCTCACAAAACACCGTTAGTACCATCGTCCTGTAGCCGTTTTTTTTTTTAAACAGCTTGGCCCGCGTGAGCTGGAACACATGCTATATGTAAAACACGTGCTCATCGCAGCTCACATTGCCTTTTTTTACCTTTTCTATCACGATAACAATTATTCAGTTGTCACCGTCGATGCCACCGCCGTCGTGCTGTGCGGGGCGAGATGCATAGAGAAATGTGCAGCCTGTGCTCCGAGCGTGCTGGAGTTCAGGTGATCTGCTTCACTTTCCAGAGCAGGCATGTGAGGGCGAGCCGAGAAGGCTTTATGTGCGCCCTGTGTTGCAGGCCCCATGATCTGCTGAGTTTCGGAGACATGGCAGCGCGAAACATTCGCTTTGGTCATGGCTTTGGTACAAACACACACGCTCCCAGCTGCGGGCACTCCTCACCACGCCAGCGCTGTGAGGGCGAGTGGTCGCGGTCGTCGAGCGAACTCTATCCTTGTGTGTCCTTGGAGCGCGACATGTGTGTTAGCATAATAAGCGAATGTTTACTCAAATTTATATTGTCTATGAAATTACGAGCATTACTTTGTGAAACGGTCTAATACATTGCTATCGCTGGCAATGCTTCACTCTCCCAGCGAAATCACAAGTTTCTTCAATTAAAAGGAATGACACTGCAAAGGCAACACACTGCACGCCCTCTGTTACCTGTTTCGCATTTTTCAGTGCAGAAAACAAGGTTTTCATTTTTACCTCCCAGCAAATATCCTCCGCTGTGTGTTATCTATTTCGTATTTTCAGATTGGAAAGCAAGACTTTCATGCTTACCTAAAAGCCAGCACCCCTGCCTTTCCTTGGTCTGATAACTTCTGCTTAGAACTGGATGTTGCTGACGGTACAAACGATAGCAGATTAAGGTTAATTACCAATATCTCATGAAGGGCCGTAAACAGCACAAAAATGTGGTTGACAGATTTGCGCAGTCGTGCCTCTTGTTGTTTGGTAAATGTGCATTACAAGAGCATTTGGTAAATGGGCCTTATTTGAAATGGAGAAGCATAAGGTGGCTTACACACTTGGTTACATAACATTGCGACTTCGTTAGATGAAATCAGAGCATTTAAAGGACCAGTAAATACTTTGGAACTTTCAAGGC
Source organism: Dermacentor silvarum (assembly GCF_013339745.2). NCBI lineage: Eukaryota > Metazoa > Arthropoda > Arachnida > Ixodida > Ixodidae > Dermacentor > Dermacentor silvarum. The sequence goes on from NC_051155.1 coordinate 234,814,227, forward strand.
ATTGAAATGAAAAAAAAAAAAGAATACTATATTAAAAGCTTTCCATGTTCCCAGAAACACATGGGCCAACCAGCCATAGGCGACTTCTTACATTCATCAGCTGGAAGCACTGGTGGATCCAGATGGGGGGCCCTGCCACCCCACTGCACACACCAACTGCTACAAGACAAGTGGCACAAAGTGGATTTCTCATGGTTGTGTGAATTATGAAACCTTTATATGTGAAACCTTTTGGTTATGAATCGGAGAACGGATGTACACTCCTTGAAGAAACCAGTGCAGCTGGCATTATCTTGCCAAATGACCTAGCCTACCCAATGAGCGAAATTCTCTAGAGTGAAAGCGCTCCAGTGGTAAGCCCTATTATCAAACCAGGCAAACCCACAAATGCTGTCAGCACTCCGACACCTGTGTCATTAACCTCAACACTTTGTAATCTTCTCGAACAGAAAAGGACAATAGTTTTACTCAAGTCAGACTGGATTCTGACCAGGTCTTGGAACTTATGAGAATCACTTGTTTACTTTCTCAAAGATTCGCAAGTCCACGGGTTCTCCTTTGGCCAGTTCACAGAGCTACAATGTCAGTTTCTTAACTGCACACCCTTGCTGATACGAGCCTCATGACCCGTGTTATTGCTGATTGTGTGGGTTATCCATACTTATCTGTGCATCATAAGAACTATAAATAACCTTGCACTCAGCCGTGCAACGCTTGAAACAGCGAAGCTGGGCGATCCTAGCCCATTTTCCGGAAGTGTGCGTGAACTTCTCATCTTATTACTCATGATGATGATAATTTCTTTTCACGCGTCTCGGACTTACGGTCGTCACTGCGCGTTGCATAGCACAGCTTGCAACACTGACACTGCATTCCAATGCCGACACCGCATTCCAGGAGACCCGCTCCGTGCATGCATCTCTCTATCTCTCGCTCTCATAATGCGCAAAACCTCTTCACCTCGCAGAGCACGAGTGTACGAATGCGCCAGCTGTGAACGAAGACAACGACGCTCGAACGCAATCATATGGTTCACATAAATGTTCTGCAAGCGTGGCTGTATAGCCTAGTGGTTACGACATTCGCTTTGGGACCGGGGGTGCGCGGGTTCGAATCCTGCCTTGTTTTTTTTTAATTTCTTTCTTGGTAGTTTCTTGATACGCACCACAAATTACGGCTGGCTTAAACAGCTTCGCTGTTAAAATGTCCCTTGGCCTTAAACCTGCCTGCAGGCATCTTTGTGCTTGTAAAATGAGCTTGGTATGCTTCTTGGGCCAAAATCTCAGTTTCTTTTGTAGCGTGAGCTACACTGGCCGAGGTTGAGCAGTTTCGCATGGCTCCTGGAGAGCCATGCTGCGCATGCGCGAGGAGCAGCGACGTCACACAGCGCACAGCTGGCGCGCTGGGCGTTTGCCCGGCGTTTTGTGCTGGGCTTTTGCCAGTGTGGTACAGCAATGGAGAAGGAGAGCGAAATTGCTGCTCAGCGGCGCAGAAGAGCGGAGAAGCTTGACTTATCGGATCCCGAAGTAGTTGCCTGGCAATTAACGGTTGAGCGTAGGAAGAACGAACAGAAAAAGGCTGTGGAGACACTGGAGCAAAGGAAGAAACGTCTAGCAAAGCAGCGTCGCCAGAAACCTGAGCGACGTGCCAGACCATCTCAGCAACAGCAACAAGACGCCGTCGATGACGTCAAGGCTCGCCGATTGACTGACTATACAGTGAAACTTGGCGAAAGCGCCAGTGCGACTCGGACCTTCGAGACGGACTTCGTAAACAATCCGTTTGGATATGTGTGCAACGTGTGTGAAAGACTGTGGCACATGAAAGACTTGACGCCGGTAAGTAGTGTCATGCGTGAAACGTTGAGTTTAGCGGTGCCGCCTGAGTGGGGTGAAACCGTGGCGCGGGTTTGTACAACGTGCAAGAACTTTCTCGTTAAGCAGAAGATTCCATTCTTTAGCGTTACCAATGGGTATCGTTACCCGCCCATACCACCAGGTCTATCAGTTTTGAATGATGTGGCCGACTTAGCTCACGCTACGTATATCCTGGCATAGCCGAGCTAAGCCACTGCTAATTTCTTTTTCACTGGTAGCCTGCTGCAGTATCCACTTTTACACAGTGGCAATTAGAAGAGGAGCCACTTGCTTAGCCTACCACAGAACAGAACCCTCAAATCCTTACGAAATATAAACATGGATTAAGGACAAAACACAAGTACAGGTAAAAGCACTCTCTTCTTTATTTTAACAAGACTGATAGGCTCCTCTGTCATGGTGTCAAGTAAAAATATACAACTAGGTCAACAACAGATAAGTACAACCAGTTTGTACTGTGCACACACATGGTAAATAGAGCTTTCTGTCTGCAAGTTTACCTATTAACTTACTGTGTATTGCTTGAATGAAATTTTTGTATCAGACAGACAACAATGCATGCATTCAAACATGGTGTACACAGGCCGCAGTTGTTAGAAGCAAGAGCAAAATCTACTCAATGCAGCTAATCAGAATGTTCCGAGTGACATTTTTTTCTTCATATGCAAGTGTAATATCTACAGCTTTTTCATGCTTCCCTTGCAACTAGGGCTTGGAGTTTCATTGACAATTAATTTAATTTTGTTAATGCAAACTATTATCCGTAATGCAAACTATTATCACACTATTACTCTCACTGCGATCAAGGTGCTGCGCTAAATCTTGGCATTAGTGAGTCAATGTACATACTATCAGGAAATATATATCTGGTGAAGCCATCTATGCAAAAAGAAAGAATGCTCAGGTAAGCAGCAAGAAACATGCATCAGGTATCTCACACACTGTTCAACTTGAAATAGAAAAAACACACGTCAATCATCAAATGGGTAAGCAAAGAGGAAAAGATACACTTTTGAATAGGCAGTGCACACCCTTTAGCCACAGCATCTCAGCTAGGATGCTGCATGAAGGAACTTTGTCTTTGACCAAGCTAATCTCTACAACAACATTCGAGTGGAGGCTAAATGCCACTTCATTTGTGCAAGTAAAAATGACTAAAAAAATAAAGGCCACCCTTACAGGTGAGAATGTCTTGTTACAAAAGCTGTGAGATTTATGCACAACTCTGACAAACAAAATCTCAGACCAACAGAAATGCCATGAGCCACTGATCACTAAAAGACACTAAAGCAATTACAGCAAACAACACCTGTGGCTGACAGAGGTAGCTATGAGCCATCTGTTGTAAAAAGATGCGAAAATAATTAACACAAGTTTCTCACTACATTTGCAGGGTATCCATAGCACTAAATAATCCCAAGTTCAAGACAACTATGAGCAGCATATAAATGCTGTTTCAGAAATACTAAGGTGGTGAACAACAACTGCTGCTGCAATTACACAAACAAAAGCACCGAAGGGCAACCAGAGAACTTGGTATGAGACAAATGGACGGTGAAACTGTACAAATTACATAGGCAAGTGCAGACCTCCCAGCTTAGTAAAATCATAATTGATCCATGCTACAGGTCTGTGGCTACAGTTTCAATGACTCGTCTGCAGCTTTTCAGCCTTTCACCATAGCTTTAATGCTTCCTTGAGGAAAATTTTACACATCATCTTACTCACATGTCAGCCACATTTAGTGCCAACTAGGCCAAAGCAGACACTGTGAGGGCTATCCTTACGTCAACAAATAAAAGGATATGCAAGTTTACATAACTGCAGAAAAGAGATAACATGGGCATTTTTATGCTGTCCTGAAACACTTATTGAACAATGCAAACTTTTTAGACCAGCCCACTGACTACATAATGTTGTAAACAGCCAGCCCAATTGCTTTGCATCCACACGCTGTAGAAAACACACAATGATGCCCGAAAAGGTAGCTTGTTCTCCCTCATGGCTGTTTGAAATCCCCTTCCATAATTCATGTCAAGGGATGACATAAACTGGTACAATATGGTTACTTGTTAGATTCCTTCAGACACCAGAAGAAAGAATTATGATGGAGACGTCAAACACTTGAAAAAGGGTAAAAGCAGCAGACAAAGGAACAAAATGTGCACCTACATCTGACCGTAACTGAACGAGGCATGCAAGATAAAAAAAAGGAACTAAAAGTACACCATGACGACGTGTCACTGGGTAAAGCATTGCCCTCCCTAGCAGAGATCTGCAGCATCTAACATTCTAAAAGGTTTAGAAGGAGAGAGAAAAGCCCTGAAGCAACAGTAAAGACAGACATTACGAATCTCATTGCTTTGCTGACACAGAAACACACGGTAAAAAATTATTTCAAGAGGAAGTCTGCAAGATGATTGCCATTTTATAGCAAAGACATTGTATAATGAACCTAAAATGTTTTGCAGAGCCCCTTTCAGACTAAAATTTCCATAAAGTGCATTCTTGATATTGCGGAGCCCGAATTAAGGGTATTGTAAAAATCCGAAGTATTTGCAATCAATGAAACTTGAAGAATTACATCCTAAATTACAGAGAACAGCAACAGCATCATAGTTCCAAATGCCAAAAACAGATAAACAGAAATAACAAGCAGACTTATGACAGATCTAAAAAACGTATTCCAAATAATTGAACAAGTGGAAGATGCTACATCGCATGTAAGGATATTCTCTAGAATGTGTATTTGCTATGCTCCTAATGACAGGATAATGTAGTACTGTAGTGGTCAAATGAAATGAGAATGGGAAGATATAAGAAAAGTAGAACGCATCTTATGAGTCATCACTCGAGAGTGCAATTTCACAACACTCCAGTCATCAAAAGTGGTGTAGGCCTCAAAACACGCAAACAATTAGTCCTCATTTGTCCACGACGGTACTTTTTAACAAAACTAAGACTCCAACACCAATTTCATCATCTAGCAAAACACTCCGAATCCTTGAATAAGGTCCACACCCACAAAAAGCCTTTGTGCATCAATGGCAAAAAGGGCCATAGGAAGTTTAAGGTTTTGCACACCTAAAGTTAAGGGACACAAACTGCCGTGCACACAAAAGAATGCAAAAGGAGCACAAAAGAATGCAAGCAGGGTGTGGGGCTTTGGGTACACAAAGACACTTGGGTGCGCTATTTCGAAAACTCCCTATTGTTGCCTTCAACTGCAATGAACAGCTTTGTTCAACTTCCTACTTAAAGAGAGCTTGCTGTTCTCTGGTGGCGCTACGCTCTCTGTATCTGCTGAGATACTAAAAGGTGTCATTATGTAGGTATGTTTTATTTTCTTGAAAGGGGCTAAAGGATCAGATATAATATTTTGAAGACTATGGAAATGTCATATACGGTCATTACCTTATGCGGCAAAGTGTTTAAGCTTTTGAACCAAGCGATACAAAGCAATGTGGCGTCTGCCTGCTACTAAACTTCTTGACTCCTTCTTTGGATTGAACTTGATACGCTTGTCACTTTCAGCCCCTAAGGATTCAATGAGTGCTAAGAACTATTGAAGGTGGTTGGTTTTTAACCTCGCCCATGTCATTTACAAAGTCCTTAGGTGCTCATGATATATAAGCAAAAATTCAATATATTCCATAAAATCAGTAGCTGCTCTTCGTTTAGACTAAATTTGGGTAAGATTAAGATGAAAGGGGCCTTCCTCTGCACCTGCTCAAATACCGAAAAGTGCCCATACCACGTGGGCATGCACAGTTAAATATATTTCTTTACCAGTTCCTTTGTAAACATTAACATTTTTTTTCTTTCATAGCTGAGTAACCAGGTTCTGGGAAAGCCCAACAAAATCACAAGCAAGGCTTTTACGTCTTGCAAAGCTCATCAACTAGACTTAGCACAAGGAATGGTTTGCATGTACTATGCCACTTACCCACATTGGTAAAATTCCACGTGCAAGAGCACATGCAGTAGCTGCACACATATTAACACCTGAAAGTTAGCAACACTTAGCAAATAACATCGATGCAGCCATGCAGGCATATTTTGTTCTTTACAATGACTGGCACCATCTTACTCGATGGAAGCCGACACACGAGCAGCACCACTGACAACTTCACAAGTCCAGTAGTCAAGCAGTACTGTGACTAAAGTGCATCCGATAAAACTGTTTCTGCACGTAAGCCGTTACATGCACTTCTTTGGCACGACTGCACATGCCTCAGGCTACCTTCGTGCATGTTGACAGCATGCTTTCGTTCACAGTCCTTGCCACTGCAGAAGCCCGCCTTTTTTTTCCTTTCCTCCTGAGACAATAAATAACAGCCATTTTACTCTCTTCCAGCACATGTACACAAGGAGGGCTGCTGCTCCACTGTCGTGGTGTCCTGTCACTCACTGAAGCCCATCACTCACCGCAAAAGGCAAATGCACAACCACATGTAGTTCTGGTTCTGGCCACCTTCATACACCTCATGTTTCGGTTTCTGTTCTGACTACTCCAGGAGCCCAAACCTTTTCTCCTGAGACAAGAAATCACAGCCGTTTCTTTCCCGGCACATTCCACAAGAGCTGTTGCTTTGCTGCTGTCACGGTGCTGTCCCTGTCCAGCCCAAGACGCTGCGTAACCAGCGAACGTGACGTACCACTAACTCGTCCTGCCACTCGCCACAACCCGACACTCGCTGCAGAAAGGCTTCTTCGGCTTCGGCCCAGTTGCTGGCACCGCGAGCCTTCTTGGCCTGTGTTTCCCCATTGGTGGCAGTAGGATGCAGATGCCAGAGGCAGAAGCGCCGATGCATCCAGATGGCTTCGTGGCCAGGGAACGAGATACACAGCTCCTCACACAGAGCCAGCTCTTTAGACAGCAGTGGAATGCTTCCCACACGGCGCAACAGGTACTGCCGGTAATGGAAGCCGCTGCAATCTGACACGTGACCGCGGACCCATTCACGTGTCAGCTGAATCTCCGATTCCAGCATCTGTGTGGATTGTTGACAAATGTCAATATTAATCATATGTTCTAGAGCAAAGCTCATCCATATTCTTTCAGAAGCACTTTAACAAGCATGAAAACTGCAGCAACTAAATGTAATAGCGCGCTTTGGCTTGCAGCTTTCTACACCCAATTTGACTATGGCTACATAAATGCTACTACTGGAAACAATACCACAACAACATAATGCTAAAATGTCCTATATATGCTTTAAAGGGATCCTGAAACAATTTTGACCATTTTGTACAAACGTACTAAGTCGTCAGGTTGGTCCTTCTGATCATTAATTGATGCATCTAAGCACTTCGTGTAAAGCGTGTAATTTATTATAAGGTTTTAAAAATGCACATCGCTACCAATCGCAGCACGCCACACCCCCGAGTTTTCAGCCACCCCTGACCAAATGACACGAGGTGACCATATGATGTGAGTACGGCTAGCTATCAATCCGATTGGCTGCCCAGGCTGCGTCATCGATAATTTTTCCAATTTTATGGTGAACAAATGTTCGTAAGAGTTGGAATGTTAGTTAATTTGTTTCTATAAAAAAGAAAGGAACAGAAAGAGAATGCACAAGGACAATTTATCACTACACTCAAGCACTTCCGGCACACAGCAAGTGTCATCTGCTTGCGTTACAACATTCTCTGTGTTGATGTGAGCCGCGCAGTCCGGGTTGGTCTCCAGCTTTCTTTTCGCGAGCACCATGGATTGTCCTAGTTACCTTGGGCGCAGCAAATCTAGTGATTAGCAACATGCCAAGCTGCGATGTCGTGTCCTTCTGCAATGCAACATGCGAGCGGAGTGGCTGCAGCGCATCGGGCTGTCTGTATCTGATCAGCACCAGCATCTACGTGTTTGTGGCCATCACTTCACGCCGAACGATTACTACCACAATAGGCTTTAGCATGTCAATATTCGGATAAACACAAGCACACGTGGACTGGCCATTTTACGGTATGAGTGGAGGCGCAAACGTGAACAGCATGAACGGTGCAGCCACCTGGTGGCACAAAGCTCAACCACAGAGCTAACATAGCAGTAACCAAGTGTATTCTACTTTGCTGTGGTGTAAATTTTCAGCAAGAGCGTAACCTTGAACACATTGTATTTTTAAATGTTTAATATGTTTTACACTAGGTTACAGCAATATTAGCTCTGTGTTTGGCTGGTTAAGCTCTGCACCACCAGGTAGCTGGACTGTGCAGGCCAATCAGGCCGCTCACGTACGTCTCCGCTAAAGCTCCTTCATCCCAGCGGTAGTAGTATGGAGGGGCTTTACTTTATGCCTTCGCCCATCCGTTAAAATGCCCAGCTTGCCTACGGTTACCACAATACCAGACACACACAGCACTGCGACAGAATGCTCGCAACACACACTGCTCCACGGCTAGCGGAGAGGTTGGAGAGGTTTCGCGTGCTGGCAGCTCCAAGGCAACTGGAAGTTGAAATGACGCAGAGCCAGTGAAGGCGGAGCTTGGTGCCGATCACATTCGGTGAAAGAGTTGAGGAGAAAAAGCATGGTTAGGGAGGAGGGTAAGTTGTAATCGTCTGTAGCTCTTAATATGAGACGCTTCACTTAAATTGTGGCACAAATGTTTTACTGTAGTTGTACCCTACGCGTCAAGAAAATTTGTCCAAACCGTTCCGGGACCCTCGGAGTGCAAATAGTACTTTTTGAGGCCAAACAGAAAACGAATCGAATAGTGCCAGAAGCGTTAGCAAATTTCTGTCACAACACTGCACATTATGATGTATGGTTCACTGAGAGCACATATGGAGCATTCCAAACCCAAAAAGGAGTCCCAGCAAGGAGACTTGACGCAGTCAACAGGAGCCAAACAAGGGAAGCCTTAGCCTGAAGCTAATGTTTCAACAAGTGGGCTTATGTTTGTCAGGAGAAGAAACGCTTTCTTGGCAGGATTTATATACAGTTGCCGACCAATAATTCGGACTTGATGAGGATCACCAAAACGTCCGAATTATCAGGAGTCTGAGTTACCACATTTGAGCAAATATAAGTAATTTTATTCAAGTGGCCAAATAAGATGTGGCGTGTTCTCTGATCGTCACTTTCGAAGATAGCTTCAAGTTCGTATGACTAGCGCAAGATGCATCGGCTTCTGCAAGCGACAACATTTTTGGCACGGTGCGAAGCACACTATCTTATCACATTGCGGAAACACTGCCACCCGTTGACGCATTTCATGCTAGTGACGAGTAATATCGCGAAAATGAAAGCACCTTTTGAAAGTGGTCGTCCAAGAATTTGAAATACTCTTGAACTTGGCCTAGACATTCCGTGGCTGCAATTTTCTAGCAATGCCTTTCATGCTATTCCTTTTCAGACTTGCACTTCGTCAGTGGTCAAAGCGACACGCCGCATGAGTTATCAACGGTATCAGCCAATCATGAACAGTGGATGATAAAAGTGTCATAGAATCAAGCAGAATGCATCGCTACAATTAATGACATTACAGACAATCAATCATTTATCAATCAGTTTATCAATGACATTACAGACAACATTAGATCACTGTTTAGAATGTTTGCCGATGACATTATCTTATAGAGTCATTAACGATCATAGTAGCTACATAGCTTTGCAGAATGATTTGGACATTGTGGCCACATGCTGTGCACGTTGGAAGATGTCTTTGAATGTGAACAAATGCATGCATGCCAGCCTTTACAAGGAAGCGCTCCTACCAAGAGCACACATATCGAATCGGTGAGGCTAGCCTAGAGATTGCCAGCGAATTAAAATATTTAGGTGTTTTTTTTGTTTTTTTTTCACCTCAGACTTGCAATGGACTAGACACACAAATTATTTAAAGAATAAAGCAGCATCGGTTCTCGGTTTCTTGAGGTGCAATTTCAGTTCCCTACCCAATGGTCTGAAACAATTGTATTTCACACACGTACGATGTCACAAAAGTTTGCATAATCAAAGCGTGCGCCGCATATCACCCAAGAACGCCAGCAAAGGAGCACGTCGGCCCCGCGGCAGCTTCAACAGAGGGAGAGAGCGCATACGCCACAGACAGCTGAAGCGATCAATGGAGACTAGAAGCTTCGACAAGATACGCAAAGGCTACAGTATTGAGAAAGAGGCGAGTAGAATAAAAGAAGGAGTGCGACAGCCCGAGTGTGCGCCTGTGGATGAGTCACCACCCTCCTCTTATTATTCGAAGAATCTATTTTGTTGTGTTTTGACAGCTCTGGGCTCTGACTCGGTCTTTGGACCACAACCGGCATTCGCTAGCGCATAAGAAGGCCTCTTATTAATTGTCCGTGCTTTCGTGGGGTTATTTTCGGAAAATGATAAGGCGGCTTTGGAATTTGGCCCGGAGTTGACGCCTCGTTCACGAGGTGTGTGACATGCCACCAACGCCCGAATACGCATGTGTATATTCGGACCCTTACACCTTAGGATTAATTAACAAACTTGAGAAAATCCAAAACAGGGCTGCCAGATTTGTCTTTGGAAACTATGACAGAAAATTCAGCATGACAGAGGCTAAACGTATTCTCCAATGGCTGGACCTAAAGACTTGCAGAAGAAACCTGCATTTGAAATCCTTTTATAGCACATACCATTACCATACTGGCATTAGTCGAGAGAAATACATGAAACTAACTTAGTATATATCCCCCTCAAAAAAAGGATCACCCTTTGAAAGTCAAGGAACTTGCTTTTAAAGGTGACATTTTGCAGTATTTTTTTTTTTTTTTGTTTTTGTCCAGATAGCGCGCTCCTGGGGAAGTATTCTGTAAGAGTCCACCTAGTGGACATGTTTATTTCGTCTGCTGTTGAAATTCTGATTGGTTGGACTGGGGTGCGCTTCAACAGGAGCCACGCGCCACAGCCAATCAGTTCTTCAGCAGCAGACAAAATGGACATGTCCACAAGGTGGACTCTTACAGAATACCTCCCCTGGAATCTTCTTCCGCCTGTTGTTGTACTAATTACATCTGTTGATGCTTTTTTCCATGCTTTGAGTGTATAAACTTTATAAACTATAAACTTCTATAAACTTTTGTATTTGGAATGAAATCCTCCCTGCTGTAATGCCTTATTGGCGACGCCGGTACTGAATAATTAATAAAATAAAAATACAATATCATGGCACATATGTCGAACACTGTCATGCTGTCGCTACAGATAGACGAAAAGTACAATCAATGCATGCACCGAATTTTCATCGGCGACTACTACATTGACTAGGCTTCACTAGTTTCAGTTTCGTGGAGCGCTGGCAACATAGCAAATGACCACGCTAACAGCCTCTCAAAACAAAAATATTGGTATTTTGCTTCACTTGGTGTACATATTTGCACACAGTCGTGTTGTCAAAGTCTGACTTATCGCACAACACACTGTATTGTTTGTTACAATATAGAGGACTCTTCGTGGCATATGTGGTCATGAGTTATCAAAACTGAATTTAGAAAAACAGTCTTGTAGACCAGTTAGTACTATTTGTGTAACGCAATGAAATAAATCAAAATGCACATGTGCACTGACTGCAGAGTGAGAAAAGCAGAGTTTTTCTCTATTCGGAATGGGCATGATATATCATGCCACTATTACAGTTAAACCTCCATAATAACAAACTTCAATATAACGGAATTCTCGATATAACAAATTATTTAACTTTTATAACTTGTACATAAGTCACATTGTGTATTTAGAACTTCAATATAACAAAGTGTGTTTATGCAGAATTTCAATGTAACAAAATTTCACTGCCGCCGCAAAGGAACACCGAGATATATGGAAACTTACGCGGACGCTGATGATGAAATGGTTGAATTACAAGTGCCTGCTTGCGAATGCACCTTTTGAATGGCGCGTCGCGAGACCAAGAGCGTCCGCCAAAGTGGAGGAGCTTCGTGTTTCGTATAAAGTCCAATCATGACCACATAAAGCCAACAGACAATTAAGCCAAGGAAAGCATTGGGCAAATTAAGTGTGGTTGAAATTGGAATGTAGAAAATCGAGAATGATGGTGGCTTGACGAGTGCTGCCTTCTCGCGCGAGCAAGGGGAAAGGGGTGAGGGGAGCGAGCTGGCGGTAATGTCCTCTACAGTTACCGTATGCACTCCCTATACAGTAACTCTAACATGATCAAGCGCGCGTGAGGGGAGGGGGAAGAAGGAGTGGGGTGGCAAGTTGGCGCGAATCTCCTTTTTTTAGTGCAGCTGTGGCTGCGCACGGCTGAGCACATTTAGAGTGAGCATGCCAAAATGGCGAGGCGTCATGTGTGTTGTCTTTCTGCACGTTTAGCACTAGAGACTGCGTAATCTTGAGTTTCGAAGACACGTTGAAACGAGAGGCAGACGAAGCATTCAATCCTCGCTGCCAGCTACGCTATTAGCCGCGGGGGCGGAGTGGACACGAAAATGTGGCTGGCTTCACGCCATACCAACAATGTGATGATATCGTCAACATGGCAGGAAACCGTATCTATCGTTGCTGAATCTCAAGTTCAACAAAACTTTTCTCATCAAACTTACTTTTTCAGATCGTATGAGAATTCGGAAAATTTTGCGACCCCCTTCCATGTAAGAAAATCCATCGGCGACTGTACTTATTTGCATAGGAGGCAAATTTTCAATATACTGAAATTTCTATATAACAAAGTTAATCACCAATGTCGCCGACTTCGTTATATTGAGGTTTAACAGTTATATCAAATAATAATTGTAATAATAATAATAATGATAATAATAATATTAATAATACCTTTATTACTCAGACGACCAAAGTACAGAAGTGATGCCTGCCAAAGCCACAGAGGCTTGACTAACAGCGCCTGGCAGATGGCAACAACCACAAAGCCATATTCTTGATAAAAATAAAAATAATATGTTACCTCTCTGAAAGCCAGGCCCATTGTCACACACTATCGTCTTCGTATTATTTTGGAAGCATTCAGCTTAAAGAAGAGCAATGATACTGTTAGCATCTTCCTTTCCTGCCTTGGCCTTGATCATTCTTGCGCATCCATCGATACTGAGTAAAAATGCTTGAGTTTTCCTTGTGCCTTCCCCCTTATCTTTAAGTTCCGCGAAGTCTTAAGTGGATGACTTCAAAGGGGATGCGTGAATGTTTTGGGGCTATCATCACATCTGTCGCTTGCTTGAATTTCACATTGTTCACTTAAGTGGCATGTGCAAATGTAATTTTTAATGTCGTCCTTCGTACTTGGCCAAGTAAACCTTTTCGGGAGTTTATTGTAAGTGCACCAAAAGTCGTCATGTCTCCCCGCCTCTGGACTGTCATGGTATAGATGAAGTATCTTAGGAACCATTGTCGGTCGCACATGATATTTTTCGTCCACAAACATGATATTTTTCGTCAGTGCCTTCCCACAACCTTACGTGATTTACTTGTGGGTGTTCACTTGTCTCGTGCACAATCCATCTAGACAATGCCTCAGCATCTGTCAGTAGTGGACCAGGCCGATGTGAACAATCAATGTGATAAGTATAACTGTTGTAGGTAATCATCTCATTTGGCAATTCAACTCTTTGGTTGTGCCATGCCTAGGAGATGAGTCAAAGCTTGATGATCGGCAAAAGGGTGAACTTCGTGCCCTCTAGATAGGTTCTAAAATATTGTACAGCCTTCTAATACTGCCAGAACTTTTCTTTCTGTGGTGGCATAATTGACTTCAGCAGGCTTCAATGTATAGCTGCAATATCCAAAAGCGTGGTGCTTTTGATAATCAGATTGTTGTGATGGCTTCTGACATAGAACTGCACCCGTTGCATAGTGCAACGCATCAGTATTGAGCACGAAAGGCAAGGATAGGTCTGGTATACGTAGGATGGGATCTGACGATACCAGTTTGACTAGTTCTCCATAGGCGATTTCACACTCTGGATGCCATTGGAAAAGCACATCCTTTTGCATCAAATGTGTAAGACACCTGGTCTTAACCACATAGTCTTTTATGAAGGACCTGAAATGTCTAGCAAGACCTAGAAACACCCACAGAGAGTGGACATCGTACGATTTCACCAACTTTGAAATTCAGTCAACAAAATCCTGCTTTGTGCTTTTTAGCGGACCTGCTGAAGACCCTACCAAGGAACAACACTTTCACTTGAAAAAAATTAACTTTTCTTGAAGTTGACTGTGGGCATGGCTGATGGCACTTAGGACTTCAGAAAGATGGTTCTCGTGTTGTTCTTTAGTCTTGCGAAAATGATATCATCTAAGAAGACATTACAAAAACTACCTGGGTGAGGTTTCCATATGTCATTTATATTCTTCTGAAACCAAGCCGGAGAGTTCTTCCAGCCGAACAGCAGGCAATTATGCTCAAATAAGTCAAAAGGTGTCCCAAATAGTGGCGTACTTTTTTGTTTCCTCGGTAAGCGGAATTTGCCAAAACAGCTTACAAAGATTAATATGTGAAAACCAGCTGTGAATCAGTCTGTGGCTTTTGTTTCGCCAGTGTATAAAGTGGAAATAGCATCTGGATAACTCAAGGTACTATCACATTCAATATGAGCTGTAACATGTGAGCCATAACTGTAGTGAGGCTGTAAAAAAAAAATTCGCTGAGAGTTTCACCATTCCAGCAATGCGCATACCCCTGTGCTTTCCATCATCTGCTTTCTTCACAGAGCAATAATACAATGGCACACCGAGCAGTGTGGATGTCGTTAGCCTTTAGCGCACCATGCTTCATCATGGCACACCACTGCCCTAGCTCTGTAACTGTTGTCTTTTTTTCTCGTGATGGAGTGATAGTTGCTCGGTGGGTTAGTGTATTATCGCTCCGTGAAGAAAGCAGACGACAGAAAGCAGGAGGTATGCGCTTAGCTGGAATGGTGAAACACCCTCCAGTTTTTTTCTCAAGAGCGATGAGCGACATGCGCAACATGCCCCACTTACGCATGTTGTAACTCATATTGAATGTGATAGTACATGACAACAGAGGCGTATCATCAGTGCATTGAAAAAAGTGGTAGTTTCGCCCGAAAGGCGAAGCATCAATTGCAATAGCAAATTAGTAGAGAGCTATAAGGAGTAAGGATGGTAGTTTTATAGACTGTATAAACTTGGGACACATTCGCTTACTAACTGAATTAACAAGCCTACTGTCAGCGTGCAGAAGCAAACATGAATAGATCACACTCTGATGACCGCAGACAACCACTGTCAAAACACTGGCGTGCGCAAGCACGGATGGAGCAGTGACAGAAGGTTCGTGTGGTCTATCGCTTCAACGGGAACTGAGCGGCGAAAGGCACAGCGCATACAAAGGTAGGAGCCGCGTGCAGATCACTTTCAAGATACGGTGCATGCGACCGCCCGCAGCTGCGCGAAGTACAAGTATGCAGTTGCTGGCAGAGTAGCAGCCGCACCCCCTCCCTCCCGCGCTGCCTTCCCGCTTTCCTCCTTTTGTGTGCGAGACTGAGTGGCCAGTTGCCCTTGCGCCCGGTCGCAAAATACGCAGTTGGTGCTGCAGCACAATGTTGCCCCCCCCTCCCTCTCTCCGATCGCCCCACAGCCTTTCGCGCGACGGAAGACGTCGCATTTGCTCTCCGCCGTGCATTCGCTCTCCGTGAAAGCATGTGTCCCTTGCGCACTTTCACTCGCACGTACAGCATATGGCATGCGGCGACGATTTTATCGCCCTTGGACTTTATGCAGAACCTCACGGTGCCGACGGCAGACATCCGCCTGGAGTGTCCATATAATTGCTATCACAATAAAAAATGCCATGTGCAGCATTGGCTAGATCATCAACATATAAATTAAATAACGCTGGGCCTATCGATCCCTGTGGAGCCACAGCTTTTAATTCCGAGAGAAAACTTCAGAACTGTCCCATTGAGACATAATGATGCCAGCAATGAACGAAATCTTGTAACAGAAGTACAAAGTGACCCCGGAATCCAAGCAAGGAAAGCTGATTTAGTAAAATAGAATGACGTGTACTGTCTAATACGTTACAAACGTAAAAAACAATGCACAAACTATCTCATTACATGCAAAAGCCAAATATGGCAGATTTAAGAAATGTCTAACAAAGCTTCCACACCTCAACCTCCTACAAAACCATATTGTTAGGGGCACATGTTGCAACAAAATGGATCCAAATTCAATTGAAAGAGAACACGCTGGTGCAGCGTTCACAATTGAGTATCAAATAACACCCCCACTGCTGAACATCACGTCTTAGCAAAATTTTAGTGCAACTTATCTCAGTTTAGCCAAAAAAATTCTGCCTCCCTGAATGATGCAGCATGTCTTGCTATGCAGGTAACTTCTCATGTTTTACGTCCAATGTGGTCAGGATGAAAGTTGTCGCATTTTTGCTTCAGTTTTATGTCTGATCTGTACAGTCGACAAACTAAGTATTATCAAGCTAGTTAAAAGAAATTCGAATTTACGAACAGCGCCTATACGATTGAAGGACCAAATCAAATAGGACTTTATTAAATTCATTATTTGAAAGTTTTGGATACTCAGACGCTACCTATGAATATATTTTATAATTAGAAACATCGCAAGAGATGTAAAGCACCGCAATGTTGCAGGATTCTGAGTTTTTCCTCACAAGAACTGTCTGTTCATTCTTAGCTTACACAATAACAGCTGGATGAATGCAAAACATGAGCTCAGCTTTAATGTCATTCCAGAGCCTTCATTGATAATACAAAAGCATCATGATGCAAAGAAAGAAACATGGCATGAGCAGTCACTGCACCAGGTCTCTAATGCTGTGCGAGAATTACAAAACATAGACAGTGCGCGATACAGTGACAGTATAATGCAGGAAAATGTGCCCGTGCATCACATAAACTGAATGAACTAAAAAAATGCAAGGTAACAAACATGATACTGTATTTACTCGCATAATGCTCGCACTCACATACTCAAAATTCTGCCGCTGTGGGTGAGAATCAAACCAGCGACCTCAACATGACATGCAGCAGCACAACACCACTACCACTGAGCCACCGCGACGCACTGATTATAACTGTTTTCACTGTATTTCCTTAACTGTACTGTATTTCAGAGTCATTCATTAAATTTTACACTTTATACAAAGCTTTACTGCAACAGAAACCACTGTACTGTTGTTAACGTAACGGTAATGGTAGTAAAGCTGAACACCGTTTTTCCAAAGGCACAACAGTGCTTTCATCCCAAGGCTCATTAACTGCTGTCCCATGCTTGAATTTGTTCACTCTCACTAACAGAAAAATCATCTACTCACGAGAGGGTTGCCATGAACAAAGGTGTCCATAAGCCATATCCTGTATGTCCAGGCATAGTAGTTGCACCTGTACTTTTCAGCAGCCAAGAGACACACCTTGAGCTCCTCTTGTAGAATGTTGTTTGCGCGGTCAGTGGTGTAGCTTCGTAGGTTATGTTGCATAAGCCATCGCCTAGAATAGTCATGTCCAAAGAGCCAAAGATTTAGCTAAGCCATACTCATTTCACAAGTGACAGTACGCAAAATTCAAGAAGCAAGCTTGCCCAGTGAAAAGGAGACATCATGCAAAATCTTGAAAGAAAGCAACGAGCTGGAGTTCGAAGCTGTCAAGAGCAAGAAAGGGAGTACGACACAACATGGTTGCTGCTCATGTTGAACTTACTTTGTGCGTGAACTCCATCATTCCCCTGACAACATTCTGGCCACAGTAGAAGAATATGAGAGGTGTATGAGCTGGCCTCGAAGCGAGAGAGAAGAATCGCTAATGTTGCACGCTTTCTGGGACAGATGGTGCGGGAGAGTGAGGCCCCATCTGTCAGGGTCCTGCCAGCTTTCCATATATGCATTAGGAAAGCGCACCGAAGTATAAGTAATAAAACGCGTGCCGAAGCTTATTTTCGTGCATTTTCTTTCTTTTTGAGAGCTGGTTATGGACTGTTCATGCCGAGAAAAACGTTGAAGCGAATGCAGGTGCATATAAATTGGCATCAAAAAAACATATACGGTAGGCATCCAGGCGACTGCTCCATTCGATGGCTTGTAATACGTTAAATTACTCCCTTATGTCATAACGACAACTGCAAAATGAACCTAGAAACACAAATTCGAAGCAGCCAAATGAGTACGCTAGACCCATAGTCCCATATGACAATGCGGGGATTTGCAGAAAGACACAACACGCAGATGCCACATGCACATAATCTTTGGCATGATTTTGTGCTGCTGCAAGACGCAGCAAAGGGCGCTTTGTGCAATTGTGTATGTGGAGATGACTGTAACAGTCAAATTCATGGCATATTCACTTTTTGCATTCAATAATGGCGCCCGCAGCTTAAACCTCGAAGGAGGCTGGTCGATAATTATAGATTTTCAGTATCATACACTTAGTCTATCCCGTATTGTTGCATAGATATGAACACCTGCATGCTGGGAAACCCTCATTTGCTGTTGTGGATGCGTTGGCTCAAATGTCTTTAGTTACAAATAATTAAGAGCCCATCATCAATTAAGCCGTGAATTTTCATTTTGGCTAGTCACCTTCGCATCCAACTTTGTTGATCATGCATGGTTACTCATGCAGTTTCTAGGAGGATGAGACTGTCATTGTAAAGTTGTGCACATGTAGCAATGAAATTAGCCCGTTCAGGCATTTTCCTCACCCATGCCAAAGAGTGTACTCACGATAACTGAAGTAGTATCAATAGTGTTCGAATAGAACTTATGCGATTCGATGCGATGACCTAAAACCACTATATCGCATGATTGTTTCGGGGGCACCTGCGAGAGGACAGGTGTTTACTGAACAAAGATAACATAAGTGTTTGCTGATGCACCCAGCATGCGGACAGTAGAGTGAGAGCTGCAGAACATGTACAAGAAGAATGTGTACAAGAAGAACATTTTATTGGCGCAGTAAAACATAGGAAAATGTTAGTGAACAAAAATTGAATTTCTCACAGTGAAATCCATCAGAAAAATGGTAAAGTACAACTTAACCACAACTTACAGACATGGTGGCGTTGGACTGTTATTTGAATGTACGAGAAAACATAATTCTGTTACGAGGAAACTCAAACACAAACCCCTTTTGCCAGCATTTCTACCATACCAACAGCGGCACGCTCGGGTAGGCTACTTGCGAAAATATTATCCAGATGGCGCTCGCATCCTTGGCAGGTCAAATTGGGACTTGGCCTGCCTAATGCGCTTTGGACACGCGCGTCAGGGCAATAGCAAATAATTAATGAAATAATAAAAAAGGTCCTAGGGCTTTCACATTTTAATAATATAAGACGACTTATATTGCCCGTGGAAAAACGTCTTCCCAGCAATGCATTTCTATTTAAAAGTGAAGCCGACTTTGAGGAGTTCGGTGTAAGCCTGGCCTTTGTAAGCTGGCTTTCCCACGTTCTGTGTTGCAGTAAAACTGACTCAAAGAAAAATGCGATGCGAACGGGTCCCGATAACGCTATCACGTTCCACTCTTAAAGCAAAGCTTAAGCGTCCTCCAATTTTATTGGCGCAGTAAAACATAGAAAAATACCTTTATGCATTGTAACAGTATACTCGATTGTGCTGCACTATCCATTCATTTCATTTCAAGTTGGCTGCAGCCTAGCAGGTCATCAATGATGTCCGCATTTGAGCTCGTTGTGGTAGGTGGTAGTTCAGGCTCTTCAGTTGCGAAGTTGGGGTCCCCATTTGGACTGTGACTCAAGGCTCAATCGGAGTCAGACGGCGAGGAGACCGTTCGTGCCATTTGACACGGCCTGTCGATAACTTCACGAGAAAGACTTCTTGGAGCCAGCAGAGCGCTGTCTGGAATGCCCAACTACAGTGGAACTTCGATGATACGATCACGGCTAATACAAATTTCCGGATGATGCGAATTTTTCTGCGGTCCCGGCCAAGCCCCATTACTTTGCAACGTGCTAGAAAACAGTTGTTACGAATCGATTTTCAATCCACGTCGATTGATACGAATAAATGCCGCCCCACCCACGGCCGCGAAAGAGAACAGCGCGCAGGCGACGCCAGACAGCGCGGAGGCCGCGAATGGGCGCGAAGAGTTCGAAGCGGTGGCGCTTTTGTTGCTTTTCCTCCTTTTCCGCGTGCCATCGGGCGGAGTGGCTGCCGTGCTTCGGGCCGCATTCTTTTTTGCGCCATTTTGCCTAGTCGCAGCGAGCTATGTCTACCGAGATACGATCTCAGCTGATTCGTGCGGCCGTACGCCGAGGCGCGGGAGCCTCCGTTGGCGCGTCTTCTGTCGGCTGCGTTATCGGTGCCGATGGCACAGGGCGATTGTAGATTTCGCTGCTGGAGTCACATGGTGCAAGATAGCGCGGCACGTAATCCACGGTGCAAGGTTGCACTCGTTCAGTCGGGTGCTCCTCCGCTTCTCCCGCTAATCGCCGTATTTTTCTTGCCGTAGGAGCGCTTCCGTATTCCGAAGGCGTGCTTCGTCCGAAGTTTATTCGCCAACGAGCGACGATCCATCACTAACCTGGGAGTTCTCAGTAATCCGAATTCTGTGTGTCGAGTGAAGACGCCGGCGTGGTTTACGAAGCAGACAACTGCGGTTGCCATCTTGCCCCTGCCACAGCAGCAACCAATGGAGAGGCGCCTTTCAGCACGGCAGCCAATCGGAGGCCCACTTTTATCAGAGGGCCCGTGTGACTACCTATCGCAGACCCGGGCTTCTTTGGTGTTTGTGCGTTTGTTACAAGTTGGCGACGACGGACGAATTGAGAAGCGGAACGGCGAAACTTTGAGCTTTCGAACGATACCAAGATGGCGGCGCTCGGTGGCGGGAAATACAAGATATGGCTCCGTGAACTGCGGCGATTTTGAGCGATTTAAAGCTGTTTTCTCGCCCTGCGCACTGACGAATTAAACTTTTTCGGGCACTTTCAGTGCATTTTCAGCCAAACCATTTTGATGCAGCATATATTAGGCGTTGCAGATACCCAAACGCGTGGTTTTTAAAAATCAATTTTTCTCACGATTTTCGCGATCTGATCCCCGCGTCCCCCTTAATTTAGCTAGTTTTAATTGTGTTTCAATGATACGAATTTCGGCCAATACGAATAGTTTTTGTGACCCCGTGAGATTCGTATCATCGAGATTCCACTGTAAACAACGGTCCCCCACCCACATAGAGCACCCCTTTTCTGCTGCAAGGTTTCACCTATTAAATGCAGAAATAAAGACGTTTAATAAAAACAAACAGAATGGCGAGAGCGGGTCATGCGCTGGGATGCCGGAATAGGATGAGATGATCGCA
This sequence comes from Dermacentor silvarum, assembly GCF_013339745.2. Classification (NCBI taxonomy): domain Eukaryota; kingdom Metazoa; phylum Arthropoda; class Arachnida; order Ixodida; family Ixodidae; genus Dermacentor; species Dermacentor silvarum. The sequence continues at coordinate 234,835,362 of NC_051155.1, forward strand.
ATGTTGATGCGACCTCACAATTTAGACAATGCGTCCAAGACCAGCATTTGTAATTTAATCAGAGGTGTAGTGCTGCGACCGAGACAAGGCCTCAGGGATTACCATTTTACGTGTAATGTCTGAGGCCATACTTGATGTCTCATCAAGGTTGCCAGAGCAGATCATGGCGGCAGAATCCGCTTATGCTACAGTCCCGGATGGAGTCCGGATAATCGAATGTAGAGCTGGCGGCTGTCCGAAATATTGGTTGTAATTTACACATTAAGTTTACGGGGCTATTGACGGTGCTGCGAAGCTGTCCGAATTACCGAGTATGTCTGGATTATCGGTGTCCGATTTATCGGTCAGCGACAGTACTCATTCCAAACCACAACTTTCTGGCATAGCACTCAAAGGCAACAATTAGAAGAAATGATGACGACCTTAATCGAGAAAGTGTAAGAGTGGGGTTGAAAATTAATATGCAGAAGACAAAGATAATGTTCCATTGCCCGACAAGGAAACAAGAATTCAGGATCGCTAGTCAGCCTCTAGAGTCTGTAAAGGAGTACGTTTATCTAGGTCAATTAATCACAGTGGACCCTGATCATGAGAAGGAAATTTAAAGAAGAGCAAAATTGGGTTGCAGTGCATACGGCAGGCAATGCCAAATCCTGACTGGGTGCTTACCACTGTCGTTGAAAAGAAAAGTGTACAATCATTGCATTCTACCGGTGCTAACATATGGGGCAGAAACTTGGAGGTTAACAAAGAAGCTCGAGACTGCACAGGACTGCAGAAAGAGCGATGAAACGAAAAACGTTAGACCTAACGTTAAGAGACGGGAAGAGAGCAGTGTAGATCAGAGAGCAAACTGGGATAGCCGATATTCTGATGGACATTAAGTGAAAAAAAAAAAATATCACCAGCCCTTCCCCTGCCAAGAAAATGGGCGTAAGCAAAACTTGTGGCAAAACGACGCTGTCGCAAGCGTTCCGCTTCGTTTGCCCTAAACTCAGGATCGGCAGCTCTTCGCTGACGTTTGGTCTCAACATCGCGCTCCCACAACTCGGGCTCTTCGCTGAAGTTTCACCTAGGCTTCGGAAGCCCTCACGCTAGAATCGGAACGTCGACGATGAGCCCTTTCTCTAGCAAGTTCGTGGTGCCGTTGCTCAAACGCAGCCTGCTCCTCGGTGGAACGCACCACGCACGGCCTTCCCATCTAGTCGCCGAAACTATCTGAGGCGAGGGAAGCCCAGCGGAGTGCGCGCCCAACCCCCTTTCCTTTCCCTCCCCACGACACACCAAACCAGCTGAGCTGAAATGTGTGGCCCCTGTATGAGCTACATGTGATATCTTTATTTCTTTAATTCCTTGTTTTTTTTCTTTCTTGTCCCTGGCTCATACCCGCATATCCAATGCAGGTATGCCCCACATGCGATTTTATTATTTTTATATGCCACTCCTTTTATTGTAGCTAACTATTGTTGCACAGCTAGCATAACACTGATGAAAGTCAGTTTACCATTGTCCCATTTATCACTACTAGTAAACGTTTTTCATTTATGCACGTTTCATAAGGTCTACTGTCAGCACTTTTTACAAGCAAAACTCTTTCCTGGGCCTACATACCATTCAATGTGAGTTTATCAATCATGATAACTAAGTTGGGTGTAGGACCTGTTGAACAAACATCTTTTTGGATTCTTTCAATTAGCACACATCACGAGACTGTAACTGCCTGCCCCCTGACATTACTTCCCCCCCCCCCTACCACAGATTATAGCTTCTTCAGACAACCTTTGCTCCCATTTTTACATTGCAATTGATGTACAACATGACCATGTCTTTTTTTTTGTGTGTGTATGCTGTTGTTATGCATTCTTTTTTTCTTTGTATATTTATTGTTTTATGACTGTTCTAATTCTTTTTCTATTTCACCTCTTGATAAATTTTGTACGGATCATCTTGCCCTCATTTATATTTATATTGTATATATGCCATTGCTCAATAACCTGTAGCCCACTCCCCTTCGCAATGCTTTTGCACTTGAGGGTATAGAAACAAATAAAATAATTAATTAATGGATGTATGCCCCAGACGAAACAAATTGTTAGGCAAAAGAAAACCCTGACTGTGAGAGGTACAGTAGTACAACTAAATGCCAAATAGTATGATGCTGAAACCACTTGGTTACATCAGTGTAAACAAAATCTGGCAGATCCCACGCCCTGTGGGAATCGATGTAATGCGAAGCAGTGTGCAGGAAGCCTACCAAGTTAACGAAATGACCATGAGAGCACCAAGACTTAGGCGGCTATTTCATGACCAACATGACACGCATGTCATGACCCATCATTTATGTCCGAACCCATTTTGGATGTTTTTCGAGTGTTAATCTTTTTTCGCTGAGTCATTGCCATTTTTGCTGAGTCATGCTCATGACTATGACTTCTAGCATCATCCTTTAGTGTTGCCTTCACTTAGTACCCACGTCCGAACCCATTTCAGTGGTTTTTGAGTGGTAATGTTTTTTCGCTGGGTCATTGTCATTTTAGGCGGCTGTTTTATGATCTATATGACATGCATGTAATGACATTCATGTCATGACCTATCATTTATGTTTGTCATACACTGTTGCCATACTATGCCAATTTTGGTACCTACCAAGTTAACGAAACGACCATGAGAGCACCAAGATGTCAGCAGCTGTTTCATGACCTATCATTTATGTTCGTCATACACTCTTGTCATAGTATGCCAATTTTGGTAAATACCAATTTAACGATACAACCATGAGAGCACCAAGACGTAGGCGGCTAGATAGATAGATAGATAGATAGATAGATAGATAGATAGATAGATAGATAGATAGATAGATACTGTCAAAGTGGCAAATGTTTGCCAAGAAATGCTTCGCATTAAAAAAAAATGTAGCCAGGCCACCGCTTGCCGATTCCACCTTCAGTGCACAGCAGCGAACTTCTCGATGCTTTTTATGACTACCCAACGTTTCTTCTTTAGTCGTGCCCTAAGTTTCAAACATACAAATTGAAGAAACCCGGTGACTAGACTTACCTGTGTGAGAACACTTCTGAACACTTAGGCTTTCGCGTCAGGACAAGCTGAGAAAACTTCAGCTCCTCTTGAAATGTTGTCTGCTTGCACAAGAAGAGCTCCTTTCTAAAACACATAAAGCATTTAATAAAATAATTGAGTACACTGCTACGGCACAAAATCAATGCGCATAATGAGACTGCGTGTCCCACCTGATATTCCAGGCCAACTGTACATCTGGGTTTATGAGAATTATTATTCTTGACCATCCAAGAACAATATCTTTTTCTGCAAAAATGCAAATTGCATTTGTTAGAAGTCACAGGTACATGGCACAGATGACCACATGATGCACATCATCTTGTCTGGTTACAAATGCTTGCTTACTGATGAACATAAGGCACATTTGACACCAAGGCAGCCCTAAATTATACCTTGTACATAAAATAATAAAGCTGTGATTGCATGTGCTATGCATGTTGAAACGAGCATTACAACAATTAAGAACAGCCCATGCCCAATTAAAGCAAGCCTAGCTCAGACGGTCATATAGAGACAAGAACGAAGACATCAAAATGAAAATGAACCAAAAACGACAAAATTATATATGCACAAACCTGAATTGAACCATAACGTTAAAATATATTTTGATTCCGGCCCGAAACCGAAAGAAGTAAGCAGAAAATTTTCGGATCATGATCTCTGTGCCATTTCAAGTTGGTTGCATTTGTGGTTAAACAACGCTACTTTATTTGTAAATGCACAAGGGCTTGCTGATATTTTAAATGTGGTTGCACTGTTATTGCGATTTTTAACGTGACTTGCAAAGATGCAGGCATGTCAGTAACACACACGAGCGTATACTTGCTGAAATGAACTTCCTAGCTAGGCAGTAACTTTTGATCACAGTAGTATGTAAACTGAAGTAGGCGTAATAAAATTGACATTTTACTTCTGGGGTGTACTTCCACTATCTGGGACTGAATTAAAAACATCTTTGTTCCTAGGAGCTGTTTCCCATTGGCCAGTCATCATCATTAATTATATTCCTAACTTCACAATTGGCTGGCCATCTGCTCTTATAAGAACAATTCTAGCATAAGAACATTTTTGTGAATGTGGCCATTGAGTTTTTGCACAAAAAAAAAAACCTTTATGCAGTTTTCTGTAATTATTCTTAGGTTATGCAAACAGCATAAATCAATTCAAACCAGTTTTAACCGCTATTAGTTTCCTCTGAAGTTTAACAGGAACTAAACTATTTTCGCTGAAATGGAAAAAGTTTCAGTTGGACGCTTGAAGTAACATTTCTTGAAGTAATATAACTGAACCTCGCCAGTGCTTCTAGCAGCATGAGAAAGATGGTCACACAAATGTACACAGCACAGCTCTTGATATCTCACTGCATGCCTTATATCAAAAAGCTTTTTTTTTTTTTTCTGAGTGCCAGAAAATCGTAGCAAACTTTTGTGCTATGTGTCATCATGTAAATGCAAGATACTCACCGTGCCTTGCGATGTTGTTGCGTGCTTCAATCAGCTTTGTGTATGCATAACTATACACATGAGGAACGCACCAACTTCCAAGGGCCAAATGACCCTCCACGCACACCACTGGACTACGATTGCATGACGAGTTGCTTACTGGCACCACATCGAACTCCTTCCTGTTGACGTAATGAGCATTTGTTGGTTTATGTGCACTTAATTCAGTACCACACAGTACAATGTCCTATTCTGTTAAATGCAACCACGACAGGTTTTACACGGTTATACGTATGAACATGAAACGTGGGAGTATGCTCAGTGTTGAAATGCATGCACCACATACACAAACGGTTCCTTCTTGAAGACATTTCCGAGATCTTGCAAAATGCGCTCGGCCAGTGATTCACTCTCCATGGTTGCCATGTGCCTGTGGCGAAAGAAAACGTGATAGGAGGCACATTAAAGAAACCAACGAAATGTTTCTGAGCTGCAGCGCAAACAGCAGGGGCTTTTGTCTACATCCCATCACAGCATTGTGCGCATGCAACATAAGGCAAGATTTTACAGCACACCTTTATACAGCGAGGAACAAAAGTTACAGCGAACCACAAGACGCAAAAAGAAGCGTTAAACATGCTAGAGCAGACTGCACAAGTGCCCAAACCAAAAGCCGCACCTGGCAACACCTTACGCGATTGCCCGCGATCAACAGAGAGTACTGTAATATTTATGACACAGGCTATAAACTTGAGTTCTACCTGTGCGATGTTTTCGTCTTTGGTGCTCCTGTGAAGATGCAGCCTCGAGTATTCACCACCTCAGGCACCGAGCCATGCCGAGAGGGGCCTTGCAGTCGTCTTGTAAGCGACAAGCCCTTGACAATGTGCGATTAATGAGGGCAAGAACGGAATAAATGTCATTACAAGACTTGGTTTCCCATCAGCTGCGTCCTAGGATGCTGCTACAGGAACCCAGTGCGGCAAATTAGAGCTCGTTCAAGCCAATCTGGTGATTTAGCGAGGGCTCAAGTCCCGTTGCTACCCATTTCTTGTTTATTTTTTAGTGTTCAAGTTGAGTTGCCGGTGTCGAAGCCGTTGTCAGCGAAGCCGGCGAGCAATCCAGCGAAGCGCAGCCATTAGGGAAGACGTAGTTGCGTATGACATTTGTGCATGCTTTTTTACGTAATAGTTTATCTTAGTGAAAACACGCTCAAATTTTAGCTACGCATTGGTACGTCAGTCAAAAATGTACACCTGAATTTTTGTTGGTTGTGTTTCTCTAATAGGAAGTTGGCCGTGATTCAACGATGCACGGATGCTAAAGCATGCTAAAGCCCTGTTTGATTAGTTCCATCTTATCGCGCTTTTAAAATAGATTTATATATAGCTCCATACAACTTGTTGCATTGGCTACAAAATATTTAACAGTGAATGACTGAAAAATGTGCACTACAAATGTCAGTTGCACTCCGTTCACTTCAGAGGTGTTCCTCTGTGCTGTGTGGCTACATCTTCGTGCTCACTGAAGTGCTAAGAAATTGCAAAGAAGAGCCGTTGTGCAAGAAAACCTCTACGTCTGTCTGAGTAAGATATTTAAGAGAACTTGTCGCTACTTTCTGTAGGAATTGTAAAGCCACCGCGGCCTGTGCGCTGATAATGTTTGGGACCTTAGAACTCTGTTTTAGCCAGTGGAAACGCGAAAGTGGCGTTCAAAATACGCGCGTGGTGAAAACGAGGACAAAAACGCTTGAGCTTCTTTATGTGGTTAACGTTTTGTGCGAACCTTAATGCGTTTAATGTAGCATGGTAGGCACGCGGAACAAACTGGTGCCATCATAACCAAGCCGGCGTGGCTGTGTGAAGTCGATCTAAGTGGCGCTAGTGAACTGATGAACACAGTACTTTAACTGAAATGAACAGAAAGAGAAAATAAAGTGGAATTAGAGGAAAGGCGAAGAGGTTGTAGTAAAAATGCCGACCTGGCGCATGCCGTTTTTAACTGCTGCGCATATGTACTACAGCAAAGCTCACTGTTTATGTTGTGCAACTACTAATAAAAAATGAATATCTGTTGCACTGTGCCCCGTTTGGTGGAGGTGTACTAGGGCATTTCTGTGATACATCTGTGCCTTATCTATCAACTCGCGAAGCTTCATAGTACAAATAATTGAAATTGTATTTAGAGAAACGTTTCGTCAATGTTTAATGTGAGAACTTGAATTTGGCTCGTTGCATGTAAGACAACTCATCAAGAGCATCTCTGATACGATTTCAAACATTTAATTCAAATGTATGCAGGACAATGGCTTTTTGGCATCAGCATCGGCCACCACCTCCTCTGCCTCCAAATAACCAAGGTTTTGGAGGTATTGCACACCCAACTTTGCCTAACCAGGGATACCAGGCATGGCCTACAGCACCTCAAGGCCAACCATTGCCACCTCCAGGCTATGTGGCACCCTACAATATGCCTGCACCACCTGCACCACCACAATTTTACCCACCTCCCAATGTACACAAGCCACCCCCGTTGCAGCCTCCTCTTCAGTTTCCCGAAAACAATAGTGGCAGCATTGGGCCACCACCATGGATGAACAGTGTGCCATCAACGCAACCTGTGAACATACAGACAAATGAGAGACCACTGGAGGAAGAGTCCAAAGATGACATACAGCTGAAAAGCCTACCACAGTGGCTGCAGAACAAAGTTAAGCTGTATGAATCGAGCCTACAAACCGGTTCCATCAAGAAGGAAAATGCACCAATTCCTAAAGTGGGCACACCTGTAAGAGCATTGCATTTTGTTTTATTTAAGTACATCACCATTCTTTGAAACAGTCTATACCAACCACAGATGCCAATTTGTGCCACAGACATGTCACACGTATTAAATTCCTGTCACACATATTTTTCAGTAAGCGAAGAAAATTCTGAAGGTACACTGAGCATTCTGTCTTGTGCCATAACTTAGTCATATCATGAATGCTACCCTTGATTCTTCACTCCTCCCACTTTCTGAGTTTCCCGGGCCTTAACTGACATTCTTAAAAAATATATATATATATAGCACTGTGTGGCATGTGAGTAGCCATGCATTTTGTATGTAGTACGGCACCTCACTTCAGTAAGAGACCACTGGCTTAGCAAACTAAGAATCTTTATGATGAAAGTGGCCTTTTGGTTGAAACAGTTGTGTCATTTTGTGAGGAGCTTACAGAATGATTACTTTCAACAGTGTTGTCACTTTCTTGTGATGTAAAAGGTAGTGCAGTCCCTCAAAGTAACAAAGGACGTTTTTAATGTCAGGAGTATTTTCACTGCACATCAGGAATGTCAATATACTTGACAGTGACATAGTGTGAGTGATGGAGGGAAAGAAAGGCAGGGAGGTTAACTAGACTTTGTCCAGTTTTCTACACTACATGTGTGGAGGGGGAGTAAAGAGAGAGAAAGGGAAGAGTTAAAATTATGCACAGGCACTGGATGTTGCCCAGAGCTTCTCCAGTTGGGTACTCAGGTCTCTCATCTTCAGCTGTTGTGAAAGAGCTTGCGTAACTTTCTGGGCTGATGAGCTGTGAGGCCAGGCTCCCAGGACCTTTGCTTTCGTAAGAGGCCAATCATCCTGTCTAGACATAGTGTGAACAGACTGCTGAGGTTGGGTACAACTGCTGCATTAATCACTTGGTACGATGTGAATGAAATATGCCAAAAAGAGGCCCCCACTCCCAAGTATTTTACTTGCTGTTACATGTGGCTTTCATGCTGCAGTCTTTCTACGTGCCTTTTACCCATATTGTCACTGGGTTACTACCATCAGTACTGTTCACACATGTTTTAGCACTCTCCTGATGTTCCACTTGAGAATCTCGTGGGAATGACAATTTTTGTAACCTTTGTGACTTGTTACAGCCGCTGGTCGTGCTGAGAGAGGCGTTGGAGGCTCTGGAAACATTGAAGCAACTGGAAACCTTGGCCGATAGCCTTGTTCTCTGTGGAAATGATGAGCAGTGGTCTGCACTTATGCAGCATGTTGAAGTACACCAGGTTCGGACTTCGTTGTTTTTTATTCTTTAGCATGAAGGTCTATGAAAAAATGTTCCGAACCCAGTGACTCTCCGATTCCCTCAACTCAATTACTGTGAATAGCAATTACGAGCTAGTATCCGCGGCACTTGCTCAGTGGCCGTGGCATTCTGCTGTGGAGGACGAGTTTGTGGGCTCAGCCTCAGCAGCCTCATTTGGGTGGAGATTAAACACAAAAAACACTCATGTACATAGATTTAAGAGCACATTAGAGAACCACAAAATTAACCCCAAATCCTCCACTACGGCATCTCTAACAGCCCTAGTGTTGCTGTGGGATGTTAATTCCCACAGATAAATCAATCAGCAGTTATGATTTCTCGACTCTTGGATATGCTTATTGAATCCCACATGCTCTTGAGAACTCGCCAGTACTCCTGGAAATCATAGAGAGAACTCCAGTGCCACTGGAAGAACTCTTCGACAATGCTAAGAGGCTTCCCCATAATCTAAAAAGGCATGCAGCTTGCATGCAACAATAGATACATATTGTCCACAGCACCATCCATTTGCAAGGTGGATATGCACAACAAACACTGTTACCAAGCCCTCTGCGATGTGGCTTTTGCCAAGTACCATCAGATTTCTGGCTAATCCCCCATAGTGGGCATGCACCATCTCTAGAGAATGACCAAATCAAAACACTGCATCGTGATCAATGCAAAACATGTCCGTGCCATATGTTGAAGGCGACAACAGCAACAACAAATGCAAAACACCTGGCTTTGCTCAGCTGGGAGCTGTGGTATTCTGCACGAGATGAACCCAGCAGAAAACCATTGGCATTTGCCGGCTCCCAGGTCGAGGATTATCAGTTCACTTACACAAAGTGGCCATGGCGCAGAGGTTAGAAAGCTTTGCTTGAAAATGCAAGGTTGAGGATCGTGAGCTGAATATCGTTATGTAAGGTTAAGCCAAGCTTTAGCCAAAGTGCAATAAATGGAACATAGTCAGCTCATTTTGTGACTAATAATTGCCTTTTCCAGTAAATGTCACAGTTATTTGGTAAAATAGGCACCTCAATCATTCGAAAACCCTGAGCATAGAAAACACATGCTTGTAAGTGTTGGTGCTGTGCAGTAGATTGCAGCATGTGCTCTTTCCGAAGGTGATGGCAGTCTTTTTACTGTTTGCATCATTGAAGAGCAACAAGTAGTCAGAATATGTTTCTGGTGGTATGTACATGAAATGTAGTGAAGTTGTGATGAGTCTAAAATTTACGGTATACTCCTTATATGCCCCAGTCTTGCTCCAATCATGTGTCTGGAAGCGAAAACACCCGTGTACTTATATTTAGGTGCACGTTAAAGAACCCCAGGTGGTCGAAATTTTCCGGAGTCCCCCACTACGGCGTGCTTCATAATCAGATCGTGGTTTTGGCATGTAAACCCCATAATTAATTATTAATAATTAATGTGTCTGGACTGCTTTAAGGACTTTTGAAAGAGCAAAGATTTGAAAGTGATGAATACATAAAGAGAGAGAGAAAGGGATATGCGTACCTGGTGAGTGTGTAGCGATTATCATTATTTTTCAGTTAAATGCAGAAATTTGCACCCAGTGCAAGAAGTATACATTAAAGAGCAGCATGATTATTAGTGTTAAAAAATCGGAATATAAATTCTCTACTTGAAGTTTGGTACATGTCCCAGTGCATCAGACTTGCTGCTGTTTGCAGCACTCTATCAGGAAATGAGGCTAAAGGGAGATTTCACAGATCTTAAAAGGGGCCCTGAAAACCATTTTCATGAAACTTAGCAACATGCTGGAATGTCGTGCGATGCCTTTAAAAAAATTCATTGCCTAAAGAAAGAAAAAATTCTTGAGAAGGAATTAATATGTATGGAGATATACAGAGTGCAATGTTTAACTTCCACATTCTGATGAGTTCCTTTCATCTAGGGTGGCACTGATCGCGGTTCCCTGCCTAGTTACTTGTTTCTTTTTCTTCTTTCCATGGTGTGCTAATGGTAATCTTTAGAACATGGCATCTAACAAAAGTGCCTGACTGCCACAAAGGAGTGGGGACACGATGGGTGGGACGCATTAGCAACCATCGCTTCTTCGTTTCCTCTGAGATCTGGAGGAGTGTGCATGCATGCGAGTAATTTATGGTCATTAACAATCATCCAATGGCTGGCATCTACAGGCTGTCGCGTCTGCTCTCACACCATCGCCCATGTCGCATAATGCAGGAAAAAAACCTATACCCGTGAAAGCCCCAGGAGGGAACAATCAACCTATTGCGTGAGATTATAGGTTTCCTGCTGCATGCAGCAAAATAATATTTAGCTCACATTCACAGCAGCATTGTCTACAGAGCGGGAGGATTTTCTTGCTGTGCTCAAAAAGTGTTTCAATACCGTTTAAAAGGGAAATATTATTAAGAAGTAGAAAGGCAAGGAAGGATAAGCAGATGAAAAAGAATGGGAGCACCAATACTTCTCATGTGAAATTTGACGACAGCTGTCATCATGACATTACTCCTACCTGCAAGCCAGCAAAAAATGGTATGTTGAAGATTCATAAGCACTTTAAGTTCTAATAAACTCCTTGCATTCGAGCACACTTGCAATTTTTTTGTGTGTCTGTAATACATTGTGTGTTTGCAAAAACAGTATGTGAAGAACAGACACAAACTATACGTGACATGGGAACTGCTACAGGTGACTATACCATGACTATTTCTAACCACTGTTCTTATGCGGTGGCTCAGCCGTGGCAACTAGGATATTAAGTCGAGAACTCTGGTCACACCTTGCTGCTTTTGACACACTTGGAAGGCCGCACTCAGTTGTAGTATGGCCAGTAATGGCACGGTGCCTAGTACTCTCTGCTGCTGGGAAGGCTGTGGTGGCCAACAGCCACTGCATTCTGATGCACATGAAATGCAAAAACGGTTACCAATTAGTTTCTGGATGGCAGCAGATTGAAGAACCCCATATTTCCTGTCTTATCTGGAGCTTTCTTCTTTGGATTTTTCTTTTGGTGCATATGCTTCTTTAGGACACAGCTCAATATTGTTTTCCCCTTCCTTTTTGTGTTTATCATCCTTGCTTAGAGAAACTAGAGTAATGAAATCTCTCTTCTGAGTGCAAAAGGTGTACCCCTCCTTGCTATCTAAACTGTCATTAGTTAAGAACAATCCCTAAGCTCTTGTATAGCACGAGAAGGGTGCAGGTATATGTCAAAGAATGGAGGGTTCCTGCACCTCTCTATTCCTAGGCATCTAATCATGCCTGCTGCATTCATGCTGATTGCTGTTGCTGTCAGTATTAAAAGTAGTGCTGGTAGAATTATGGTCTGCACTAACAGTGCTGCACTGAAATGACTAATTTACGTTTGCCTATATGCTTCAGTTAGGTTGTATTTCAGCTTTTTCAGAAAGGATACATTACCCTACAGTTAGGCTAAAAATGAAAAGGTTGTACTCTGTGTATATCATATGTGCACAATCATGTGTAATTCTTGTTATTTCAACTGCTTGTTGATATAAAGGGTACAATTAACAATTTGTGTCCTCACCTGTCCTCAGGCAAAGCTCAAGTCTCGATGTCAGGAGCTTTCCAAGGAGGCCGTTTTAGCTCGACTGCTGGCTTCAGTTGAGCGGAGACGAAAGAAAAGGGTGCGTTCACACAACTTTCCCCTTTCCTAATAAACAGCCCACATTGCTCTCCTTTATCAGTTCCTAATTGGTCTTCCTGGTAGCTGCCTTTTGGGCACCACCTCACCGATAAGCTCTGAACTGCTAGGCAGTTCTTTGCGATGAATGGATCCTCCACAGGCCTCTTGCAAGTTGGACATGAGATGTCTGCTCCCATGACTTCAAAGGCATGATGCTTCTCTGTAGTCATGCAATCTTGTGAGAGCCTTGGCCTCTAAGCTGCGACTGTTGCACTGTGGTGTATATTTGAACCCGCTTTTATTGACGATTTAGCTTGAAGCTTTTTATTTGCCATGTTCAGCCCTCTGCAGCATCCCTTGTCTGTTATGGATGGTGAATGAGCATTGTATCCTCTAGTGGTTATTGCTGGCTTTGCGTGCTACTTGCAAGCACATTCCAATGTATTCTTCCACCAAACGTAACCATTGTTATTTTTAATGCAGTAGCATTATGCGGATCAAAACTTCCCCTGTGGCGATGTAGGCAGGTACATCCTCAGCAGAGTGAACAGGCTGTTGTTGGGGTCAATGTATTCAAAAACGTTAGCGGGCTGATCCTGACACATGTGCACAATATTTGTCCTCCCAGGGTTTTAATGCGATAGCATTTACAGATGTAGCATAGGGAGTCATTTCCTTGGCATAGCAACTGGCAGGGTGAGAGCAACAAAACAAATATATATGACCTCAAGAGATGCATTACAAAAGTAGTGGTAGTGGTTGCACATGTGTGCAGTGACTGCACCGGATTGCACAATTTTTAGCACCACATGCACTGTATGGAGGAGGTTATAGTAAAGCGATCACTCTAGCTCACGTAGGAATATGTGTGTATATGTGGTTATATAGCAACAAGTATGGTCAGTGTATTGTGAGTTCTATAGTCACAGTATAGTGAAAGCTGCATTGTTTGTTATACAGGGTGTTCATTTTAAGTTTTACGAAATTTTTAGAAATCGCCTGTGGCAGGCAGCTTAATTTTTATCATTGAGCTTGGTTATTCGATGAGGCGGACATTAGTAGCATGAGAAATTGAAACACATATTCAACTAATTAACAAAAATTCACTAATTAACTTCTTAGTTAATTACTTTATGACCCATATTGTAATTTACGAATTGTAGCCGGTGAGCTTGTGAGGCGTATCCACTTGGAATGAATTTCCAGAATGACACCAGTTTGGAGATATGTGCCATCAAACTCACCGTAAAAATGCACTGTTGTTCCACTTACTTTTTTACCATAGTGGCTGTTTTATACATTGAAGCACAAAAATAACTGGAACGCCCATGTATTTCGTCCCACACTTTGGGAAATAATATCTCGAAACTGGTATCATCCTGGAAATTCATTTCAAGCGGATGAGTCTTGCAAACTCACCGGCTACAATTAGTAAATTGCAATATGTGTCATAAAGTAATTAACTAAGAAGTTCATTAGTCAATTCTTGTTAATTCGTTGAATATGTGTTTTGATTTCTCGTCCTACTAATGTCCGCCTTTTTGAATAGCCCAGCTGAACGATAAGAATTATGCTACCTGTCACAGGCAATTTTTAAAAATTTCATAAAGCTTAATTTTAAACAGCCGGTATAGCAATAGCTCTGGTGTATCTGTATGTGCTTAAGAACAACAACCAGAAATCAGTTGTGCTGTTGTGATTTGGTTTATCATAGGTAACTTTGTAGACTCATAGACAGATAGATAGTGTAGTTATCAAATGATAGTATCATAATGCTTCCAGATTGCAGTTACTTGAGTGAGGCATAAGGAGCTGAGCTTTTCTTAGTTCAGTTGTCCTATAATTTTACTGTAAACTGCTGACCATTGCAGTTGCTATGTCCACACTGGCTGCAAAAGTTGAAAGCACAGTAGAAGTTCCAGTCGTTTCCATAGAGAGTAAAAACTATTTGGATTTTCTCAATAATGGCTCACTGCTATCACCATTCTATGATGGATGCCTTGGTGTTGCCATTTACTGAAAAACTGCTGCTAGTGGCGTAACAAATTGTCGCAGTGCCTTTTATGGATGCTTCATTTGGTCAACTAAGCATTTACGTGGACACATCATCCACACACTACTGTGCTCATTGCATGTCTCTAAAGCTGTTGTTTGATTTTTCATCTAGGAGCGGTTGAAGAGACGACGTGTACGACGAGAACAAGAGGCTCAAGAGCATGACAAGCATGTCGCCATGATTGAAGCTAAAATCAACGCTCGCCGTCAACGGATACTAGAGAAAGCAAATCAAGAAAGACAGGTTAGGCTGTGTGAGAATTGCATGCAGTGGTTCACAACAGGTACTTGTAGTAGCCTTTCATTTTTTTGTAGAAAGTTTCTTATGAATCACAAAGTGTGAGGTGCGTGATGGTCACAAACAATGGTCGTACTTAGAATGAACCTATAGAGGTTGTCCCAGCGAAATGTCCGATAGATTTCATTATACGTTAACAGTGATCCCCACGTGAACTAAGATGATAGGTTGTTGCTGTTGGTTAGTAATCTTCTCTAATTATTTTGAATCAAGTAAATAGTTAAAATAACTTTTTCAACCCACACTTAAAGGGACCAACGACCGAACGGAATGTGTCTTGACTCAGATTGTTGAGATTATTGTGCCAATGGAAAGATCGTGACTCACAATAATAGGCACAAGCATAATTTTATCCCTTAAATCAGTCGGTGGTTCTCAGCCATGGATGTGTTGGGGACCCCTTGTGGACGTGTGGAAGTGATGGGGAGCCCCTTGCAGGGACGGGGCAGGGAGAGAGGGGGAGAGGGCAAGGGTTTCTTTCTGATAAAAGAAATTGGCAACAAACATTGTCACGTCTTTTATTTTAAAAATTATTCTGTGCCAATTGCTGCCGCAGTTCCAGGGGCAGGTCCCAGAACTGGGAATGAGTCAGGGCTAAAAACAATGCGCAACTTGTTTTCTTTTTTTAGGGGTGTGCAAATATCAAAATTTTTCAATACGAATCCAATATGAATACTTAAGCTTTGAATATTGAATCGAATATCAAATAATGATATGCACATGCATTTATTAGCAAGGTGGGTAGTTTTAATATGTTTAACTTTGCAATTACATTGTCAATGTTACAAAGCTAGAATAGTAAGCAATTATACTAATACACTGTGTATTTGGCTCATGTTAACTTGGAAAATTGAGTAATTCCCACTAGCTGTCCTCGCCAGCCTATGCCTTATTATACCGCATCAAATGACCGTAAACTCCGAGGCATTTGACTCTGTGCTGGTCGTCACTCATCTCACTTGCTGTCAAGCAATGAGCTCAGAATTGGGGGTGGCGTTGCAAAAAAAGAAAAAAAAAAAAAAGTGCACACACACGCTGTCAGCAAACACGTGCCCCTTGCTATTGAGAGGCTGGCTTTCCCGCAAAGTTTCCACGTTTAGTGGTTAAGTGTGCTTTACAGGCGAAATATCGCCAGCAGCACAAAATTATCACAATATTCCCCACAATATCACCCAAATTATCTTAGATTAGATAGAAAAAAATGCTAAGAACCGTGTTTGCTCCCGCACAGCCAGCCATATTTCAATTTGATTTGAATATTCGTATCCAACCGAATATTCAAACATTTTCGAATATCTATTTTTCTAATTGAATTCGAATATTACAACTATAATATTCGATAATACTCGAACTTTTCGTATATTTCAAAACCCCTAATCTGCGGGTGGTGGGTTTCGCAGACCCCCGTTTGAGAACCACTGCCTTAAATAAAGAATTACCATGTTTACTCGAATCTAACGCGCACTTTTTTTTTTCGATAAAACGGGTCCAAGAATTTCCTGCACGTTAGAATCGCGTACGACCCTAAATTTGCGCTACCATATCACCATTGGCATTTCCATATGGCCACCTCCTACGCACTTCGAGCCTAGCTCCTATAGCTTCGACCATTTGCTGTAGTACGTATGCTTAGGCATTAGTCTACCAATTTAGTTAAACAGTGAATGTTTACAAGTTTATACAGCCGATAAAACTACTATCCTTACTTTGTATAGCTGTCTGCTAATTTGCTGTCGCAATCGACGCTTCGCCTTTCGGGCGAAACTGGGACTTTTTTGTTCACCGCAACTTTAGTGTATTGGGAGTAAATCTTGAGCGATAGTTGTATTTCTGTACAAAAGCATGAGGCGTGCGGTACTGCAAAGGATATTTTTTTCCTTTCTTTTGGTCATGGAAAACGGGTGCGCATTACAATCGAGGGCGCGTTAGAATCGAGTAAATACGGTATATTTTTTAATCAACACTGAAACTCTCGCAAAAATGACAGGTGGCAACATTTTGCGGGAAGACGTGTCATAACCCCATGAAAACCCTGTCCATTTTTAAATAAATGTACGGGGATCAATTTGTTTCAAATGCGATATGTATCTATATAGTCACAAAAATGTTTATTTCCTTATATTGCAAATTATCTCTATTTATCTCTGTATTTGTAATCGGCAAATAGTTTTATAGAAAAGTAGCGCTGCCGGTGTGCAAGGAAGCGGAGCCATTAATTGACGCAGCACTGCCATCTCCCAAGTTTCCTGCAAGTACAAAACCAGCCAATGTACTACACCGACTGTACGACTATGGTGTGCAAGGCATTAATGCACCAGCCGACAGTGAGTTTTTGGATGACCACACTAGCGGTGCAACGTGCACCGCCGCCCGCCTCAGTCAACTCAATGCCGACAGTGCCTATCTATCCCACTCTGATGCACAGAGCATCAGAAACTATGCTAACAGTCACAAAACACTGGGTTTGAAACTGCTTAACTTTCTCCCCGTCATAATTTTAGAGAAAAATGAAGATACGCTGATGGGGGTCCACGGCATTATAGGTGGCAAGCCATATCGCAGTGCGCAGCCAGAGGCTGGTTGTGAATTGAACAAGTCTCGTTATGTTTATGGTTATGAACAAGCCTTATGTTTATGCTGAAAGTGTTGAGTGGTGATTGCTTGCCACAAAATATCTGCTTTACACCTTGCCTAATTCCAACTGCAAATACATTTTATGAAAAAGAAGTTTTGAGTTATAACTGATGTTTATCTCGTCGCGGGTGGCGACGTGAACTGGGTGGCCCGGCCTGTAAGGGCTGGCTGTGCCTCTGCGATGATCTCACGGTTTCGTGGTCGTCCATAGGATGATTGCCTCTGAGTAACAAAAACACATCTCAATGGCTGTGCTCTTGCTATTTGCATGCATCGGAAATGGACTCGGAAAGACACCAAGGCTGCCATGTTTTATTCTGTCGTCGGCACGAAATTTCGCAAAGTCGAAAAGTGTCCGTGACATAGCTACAGTGATAAAAAGATTTTGCAGCTGTTGTTAGTCCGCAATCTCAGCGTTTAATACAATAGCTATTCTGCCACTTAATCTTTACAAGTTTCAAATTGCTTAGTTTCTGTGGCCATCGATATCAGTTAGCACTGTTGCCGGCATCTGTACACAGTAAGTAGAAGAGACTTCATAAATCGAAAAATTACGTTTTATAAATTTCCAGATATTTCCCGGATGAACTGTTGCGGGTGTAGACGCTTCAGATAGGAGGCTTTCCATCGTGCCAAGAGAAGGGGAATGCTTGAAAATTGATTGTTGGCACCTTTATTAAAGGTCAAGGTGTAAATTTGAAACATTTAGAGCATGTGGAGGAACAGTATAACGAAGTGTTTCTAATTCATTTCTTGTTGTTTGCTTTTCCTCTTTATGCTGGAGAAGCAAGCTGCATGTGCTGTGCGGAAGTGTTGCTAGGTGAAAGCAAACTTCACAAAATTTAGTCAGAAACATGCGATTCACATGCTTCTCTATGCATACTACCGTATTTACTCAAATGTAATGCGACCACGATCGTAACATGGACAGTAAAGTTAAACCTTACTCTCCCGACGTGGGAGCTGCCTGCGTCAACCTAAGGGTTGATCTTCAGGACCTGAATAAAGTTTATCATACCATACCATATCGGCCCTTCCACTTCGTGAAGATGGTTAACCAGCGAAGCTGAAATGTGTGGCCCCGGTGTTGATCACTGGGTTAATCCCGAGGGTTCATTAAAGTATTTCTCAATTATGAGGTTACACGCACGTTTGGCTGCGACGGAGAGAACGACGTCACTGGCGGTATGCCTGCAGTCCGCCGTAGTCGCTTGCGTTTGATGTCTCGAGTTTGCTCGGTGGCGTAGTTAACAGCATTCACCCACCATTGCCGCTTGCAATTCTTCACAAAAGTTTTACCAAAGCTCAAGAGGTTAAATGGAGACAACTCCAAACCAATACTCTTCCAAAGCCAGTCAGAATGCACCGCATCAACCCAGACGAATTCAAACCCGATAGCTCAAAATGTGGCCAGAGAGCCACGATGGAACACATCTTTTGGAACTGCCCCGCAGACCCACCACCCAAAGAACTCCTGGAGCTCACTGAGGGCCATCTGGTGGAGTCGCAGAACCCATCACTCCCAGTACCGAGAATAAAGTTTTATGACTGACTTATGCGACAGTCGGTATATGCTTATCCCATAGTTTTGTTTTGTGCATACAAATGCACAACCTTTTTTTAACGAAATCTTTAGTAAATAGACATATTTTAATCCATCTAACAACCATGTCCTAAATCTTGCACAAAATTGACCAAGGAAAAGGTCAGCTGTTACATGAAACTACAGTGTAGACCGCTTATAACGTAAGTCGCCGGAGTCACGAATATCTGCACTATAAGCGGTACCGCACTATAACCAATACAACGATTTTCAAGCCCTGCACATATGCAAAACATGTAGACCAAGCATGTAGACACGCTTTGTACTATCGTGCGCACATCGTGATTACGTTTTCGCCAGTGAGCTGGCGAAAACATAATCGCGATGTAGCCGATGCTCTTCAAGCTCGGACAGCTTTGCACCGAGTCAAAACGAAACAACTGTTTGCCACAACCACTGCTGGAAAAAACCGTGACCGCTATCGACGCGATTATGAATGGCGACTTTGCGGTGCTGAAGGCACGCGCCCGACACTCGCACCGAGTTGTCCAGTCGCTGCAACAACTGGCCGTCGAAACCGCACTCGCTATCTATGCGATCATCAATGGCGACTACGCAGTTTTTAGGCACGCGGCCGACGCGCGTACCGAGTAAAAACGAAACTACTGTTCACCGCAACCGCTGCGGAGGAAATGGCGGCCGCTATCGACGCGATCGTAGATGACTACGCAGTTACGAAAGCCCACGGCCAACGCGGTTGTATGCGCGGCAGTAAACGCAAGAATACAGGCTTTAAGGA
Source organism: Dermacentor silvarum (assembly GCF_013339745.2). Taxonomy (NCBI): domain Eukaryota; kingdom Metazoa; phylum Arthropoda; class Arachnida; order Ixodida; family Ixodidae; genus Dermacentor; species Dermacentor silvarum. Next base: position 234,854,920 of record NC_051155.1, read on the forward strand.
CACAAATAGGCTCGAAGCGTTCCGGCGTTGGTGTGATTCACGTACTGATTTCAACTGATGGCTGTGGCGATGTGGACTCCGCCGCTTTGTTTCGGTTGGACGCTAGCGCCGTTCTTGCTCTTTTGCGTCGCACCTTTGCGGCGCTGCTCGCTCAGCGAGCTCCGATAGTAGTCCGAATTAATCAGTGTGCGGCTAAATAAGTCCGAATTAACGAGAGTTTGATTGCATTGAATAATGCATACGCCAGCCGGCAGCACGCACCTTGTTGAGAATCGTGCTCGCTGCCGCCCTTGTCGGCGAGATTTTCCCGTGGAAGCCGCATTATAACCGGTATTTTGTCTCACGCAGCTGCACTGTAAGCGTACATACATGGAGTTCTATGGGAGGGTAAATGGGAGTCGGAAAAGGCCGCGTTGTAGCCAGTTCTGCACTATAAACGGTTACGTTATAAGTGGTCTATACTGTATATGGTATGTGCTTGAACTGTTGATGCATTGTTTTTATTGTGTCGGTGTGCTCACAGGAAGAAGAGATGAAAGAGGAAGTGGACTCTATCCTGGGAGAAATTCGGTTTAAGATCAGCCGCACAAGAGAGTACCTTGAGAAACTAGAAGCCATGAAACAGCTTCGGGCTGCTCGCAAGGAATCGTATGAGCAAAAAGGTTTGCATGCTGTTGGCCATCTTCCATGATCTAAGAAGGGCACTAGTTCTTTCATGCTTTGCTGTATTAAATGTGCTTGTCAGCTTTGAGAACAAAAAAGACAAGGTTTGTGTGTACAATGTGTTTTTGGTAGCAACACATTTTGTCTCTTGCATTTGTGAGTGACACGTCAGGCACCTGTGTTGATCTTACACGCCAGAATTGCGGAACATAGTGGAGCTGTTTTACGAAAGAATCTGACAAACATGGATCCTCATGTGTTTTCAAAACTCGTGGGTCACATAGACTTTACCGTGACTGCTGTTTTGCTCATTTCCTTACTCTGTGCACCATGGCTACAGTGCCAATGCTTTTGCATTATGCCGTCATTCCACAACCAAGTCTTTATGGTTCTGCTTTGTTTTACAACATCGAAAAGTGCTGCGTCTTGCCTTTGCACTTAACCTGCAGTATCTGCTGCCATAATTGTGGTTGCATAGTTTGTTCTCTTGAACTTCTCAGTGTCGTTTCTCATGTGTGACGTTTACAACACAATAGAACTGACAGCTGCCATTGAGCAAATTTCATTTTGTGACAATTCATGAGTATTCAAGAAGCAGGAAAGCTAGAAAGCGTTCTTGATAGCAACGTATTGTATATTTGATAATGAAGTTGCAAATGTTTACTTTCAGATTTCTCTGTAGCTCATGACTAGGAGCATTTTTCATATGTCTTTAAGATAGATGAATAAGATTTTTAAATCACAGATGTTATGGCAAACAGTGAATTAGAAGCAGCTAGAAATCATGTTGGAGGCTGATCAGTGCATAACATCATAGCTTTCACTAATTCATTTCCTTCTTGACAGGTCTCTATGTCGCTCCAGAAGCAGATAGCAGCTTCGAAGAAGGCATCTCATCTGTGCAGCACCTCCTTGAAGATCAGCTTTCAGATTATATGAAAGAGGAAACTGCACTCAAAGTCATGCTTGAAACAGAACAGAAGGAACAATATGAGAGCAACAAGCTTGCAAACAAACAGGCAGCTGTCCTCAAGGGTTTGTTTGGAAGCACAGGTATGATTACAGTTTGGTTCTCACTATTGACAAAGGCGGTTGTATGGCCACTTCACAATGTTCTGATGTTAGAACCCGTGAGGTATCGGTATGAATAATAAAGTTTCTCAGCACTCGTGCAGATGGGCACTGCAAATATGATTTGATTTGATATCCTGCTAAATCAAAAGATTCAGTTAAAATAAGATTGATAGTCTGGTATAATACATTGAATATTGAAGAACACCACTGGCTTCTACGTGATTTTGTATCCAGACACTGTGACCATATTTGTCCTTCAAAACCACTTTGTCCTCCTCGTCCTCTGCATGTTTGTGCATGCAGCTTAATTTTCCTGGTCTAATTCTCAGTTCAATCACGTACAGTCGACTTCCATAATTCGACCCTGATGGGACCAACGAAATCAATCGAATTATCTGGCAGGTCGAATTAAATAAAATGCAGAAAAAATGTCAGAACACATCAATGATTCATTTGGAAATATTTGCCGGTTTCTAACAGGCCCTCGAATCAAATGCGTGCCCGCTTTGTATGCGTCAAAGTAGAAAACTAACGTAGAGATAACATTAAAGCTCCTAAACAAAGTAGAAATCAAACGTGCACCTGATTAGTAAGCGGCCAGCTTCCTCAAGTCACCTTACGGGGTGTCAGGTAATATTGTGCTCATGCTAATATTTGTTCTTGTACTCTTTACACATTGTGAAATGTGCCGTCCTATTATCCATTTAATTGCATTGTACATGTGTGTAAAATTTAGCCACACACTCAATTGATGCGAGTCCTAATTCTTCTATAAATACATACTTCGAGGGAAATTTTCAACTTGGGTCATGCCATTTGCAGACAAGCCATCCAGTTTATTTTAGATTCTTTTGATACATCCCTCTCTTTGTAAGCCTGGAGCCGTATATTATAAATACTTAACAAATATCAAGCTTAAGTTAGTGTTAAGTTAAGTGTTAAGTTAAGGAAGACTTAACAAGCTGGCCTGGAACAGATTCAGTCTGGTCTGAGGAAAGTTTGACTATGCCATTCAGCACTTCTTGCTGGTCCTTATAGGCTGGGAAATGAATTTCTCCACTTCTTCAGGCCTACATGATTTTATAATTAATGGTTTTTCTTAAGATGAGTTTCCCATGCTGACTGCATATCTCAGTGTCTGTGTCCTGTCTCCCTGTTTCACCTTGTCCCTTGTCCTAAGCATTTTTTCACAAATGAGCCTCGTTTTTTTGTTTTTGTTTTGTGTGTCTGTGTGCAGATGTGGACCCTGAAGTGCTCCCATTCAATAAACTATACACATCTTCAAGTGAAAACCTCGATTCTTTGGCATGGGTCAGGTTAGTATCCTTCTCTTTCTTAGGTGAGAGCAGGACATTGTAATAACTGCTGTGTACAAATGTGCATAGTTATCCAGTTGTTGTCCATTGCAAATTGCTTTGAAAAAGGTAGTAAACTTGCAGTTTGTGAATGCATGTACAGCCTCCCGCATTTCTAACTATATCGCGCGTAAACACTATAATATGATTGTACGTCATCCTGAAGGGAACATCGCATTGAACGACTCTTGCACAAGAGTGCACTTGAGAGTACTTCTGCCCGTCTCGCTGATTATCGCGGCTTAAAGGCGCTAAAATGACGCGTAATAGACACTTGCGCGATATATGGCCAAAAATGCAGGAGGCTGTACATTGTAGTATCCCTGCTTGCATTGCCATGTGATTCTCTGTGTTGGCAACCAATGCTGATGATCAGGATAACTAAAAGCGCATTAACCTTGAGGGTCACATTTTATTTGGAAAATGTGTCTCCCCCAGGGTCACACTATTTTATGGCAAATTTAAGTTCTTCAGAACAACCTAATTCAAGAAAGAACAAATAATTTTTAGGTGACAATAAAGCAACAAAAAATGTTTTTAATGTGACCCATTTTATACATGGTTTACTCTTGAATACACAAACTACCGTAAATGATTTTTTACAAATGTGATAATATTCACACAACTTGTTCTTGTGTTTTAAATAGGTTTCACATAACAATGACCAATATTTTGAGACATTACATTTAATTTTCCACATTTATCATGTGTAGCACTGAGAGAGTTATTTCAGCAAAGACAGTGGTGGAGAAAAACAAAAGCCAAACTTCTGCTTTTTAAGTACACCATGCAAATCACTGCACCAGTGTCATTGTGACAACACAGATTTCACAGTACTATAATCAAGCATATAATTTGTACACAATTCACCAATATGAAAGAAAAAACAAATTTTAGGCTTGTGCAAAGATCAATTTCTCAGTTCGAAACGAAGTCAAAGCAAATAGTAATTCTAGTTGAATAATTTCGAAGCGAATAGTCTGATAGTTGTGGAAATTGCATAAAACCTTGACATAAGAGCCAGATTTTGACAAATCTAAGAAATGTTGGTTGTTTAGTTTGCAAAAAAGAAAATGGGTTAATCTCTGGAATCAGTTTATTTTAAAGACACTGTTATTCAGATATTTTCATGCAAAAAGTTTGTTTCTTACAATTCAGGCAGCACAGAAAACGTCTTTACACGCTCTTGCTTAATGTTGTGTTTTAGTCTACTTAAATTCTGCGGTGGTTGAGACAGTGGGAGTGTTTCGCATTTGCCCTTTGTGCGTCGTCACGATGCTCTGAAGTGCAACATTGACTGCAAGAGTCCGGCAGTTTATGCTGTGTTGCGCAAATTCAGCTTGATGCTTTCCATCTACACACGAGCTTAACCCGTTCCGTCCTGCAAGTGCACAGGCGAACTTGGTATGCACGCTTGGCACTTTTGTGGTCCTCTGTCTAGCCCGTATGAATGATCTGGAACCCGACCAGCAGCAAACTTCCGGCGACGGTATGGCATCGACTACCGTGGCTGCTAGGCCTAACCAGCGCTGTTTTGACGATTGTTGGCCACCAAAGTTACTGTTTAGTGCCACGTCAACGCAGATCTATTCACAGCAGTTGTACGGCCGCTGCAAATGATATGTTTGAATAATCGAGCAGCTGCAGAAATTAGTAGGCGGCTGTAAATAAATTCTATCGTCTTTCCCTTGTCTTGGATATGAGCTATATGCGATGCAACTTACTCATCAAAATTGAAGCTGTCAATTATACATATTTTAACTTTGCAATATTTTAACACTCACCCAAAAATTTTTTAATTTGAACAATAAACCAGGGCTTAAGTTATATGCGAATTTCTAAATTACCGTAAGTTGTACGCAGGCTTCACAGCAACGTGAATTTCGCCTTGTTGGAGTCATGACAGTGCAGCCTACGTTACCATGAAAGGACATTTAGGACACACTTCTCCACCATCAACTGTCGCCGAATGCGGCCCACACTGCTCTGGAAACACCTTTAGGGCACAATCCTCTGCCATCAGTGTTGCTGAAGAGGTGGGGAACAGAGCCACTGACCAAAAATATGATGTGGGCTATCCACACATCTATGAATGTTGACTGCTTTTACATAGATTTGGGCAATGTATGCAGTTAATTCCAGCAAGTTATAAGCGCAGTTTTTTTTTTTTTTTTTTCTTGCCGGGGTGTTGTAGTTGGGGGTGCACCAGCTTGTACTAAAAAAAAGTTCATATTTGTTCGTTTCGAATACTTAAAATACTGAAATTTCAGTCAACGTGGATATCAAATAGCATATTGTTCGATCGAATGTTTGCACAAGCCTACGAAATTTGGATGTAAAGTGGGTAATTTTGGGAACATTGTAAGGTTGTCAATGCTAATTTAACAGAAAACTGCGATGCTAGAGCTATATTGCAAACAGTAGTGAAAGAGGCTCTGAATTGCAAGTTTGCAACAATTGCTGTTAAAACACAGATTCTCGAAGTGCTTCCTTTTATATTGGTGCAGATCATACAAGGAAAATCCACGATTTTTCAAGGTTGAGTGTTTGTGTAGTACTATTCTGCAGACGCACTGGGACTTTTTTCTTATTGAACAATGATTGGGCTAGCCTCTAGCAAACACTTTCAAAGCTTGTGACCTCACAAGGAGTTGACACAGGAAGCACATGGTGGCATTACTACACACAATTTGTTTTTGTATCAGTTCTAAATTACAAAACGTGTGGTCAGGGTAAGGTTGACACTTTTTCATTTGCAGAAGAGAAAATGCACCGAACTCGCTGAACTTAAATCTCTCCTCAGTGTCCCTTTAATCATGAACTTGTCTTTTGTCTGCCTGCAAATCTCATTGCAGATCCGCAATGCAAATATGTTGCTTTTCTGTTCCCCGTAGCTGCTTGTCTTGCTCTTTGCAGTGAAATAAGGCATAAAGGAGGTACTATATGGACATTTGTTTAGATGTTGTTTAACTAAATTTTCCATTATGGGAAAAACTGAGCCCTTCAACATACAACTAAATGTCAATACACTCCTTTTTATGCCTTCATTTCTCCCTGATGGGAGAAACATGCAAACCATCAGGGCCATTGATGGCATGTGAGATGCACCATCACTTTCACTAATGGAAAAAGAAATGGCATGCCTTTCTGATTAGTTATCATTTAGTTTTGCCACGTGCATCTCTCCTAGTTGTCCGACTTTCAAATATTCTATCTTATGCTTTTTTTTCTTTCTTTCTTCTCTACCCGTTTTCTAGAAACGGTTGGGACAGGTTTCTTGTACCTCCAGATCATCCAGCTGGTTCCTCAGTGCCTGTACAGTGGGTGGTGCCTCAGGAACCCTCATCCCACTCATGGGCTATGTACTGTGCATCTTAGCCGTGCAACTGCACATTTAAAAGTCTGTTAAATAAATGAACTTCTAATAACTGTTGATGTTTGGCATGCTGCTAGTTGAAGTGCGACTGCTTTGTTTCAAGTAAATAAGCCTAAACGGGCACCTTTTAACCCTTTCTTTGCCAAGGATGAGTCTCACACTGTGTCTGAGGGTTTCCTCACTATATATTCCAGTGATGAGTCACTCATCCAACCATTTTCTTTCGTATACTGAAAGCCACAGATGAGTGGCAGTCATTTTATCATTTTGGTGTGAATGCTGCATTACTAGATGTGCCAACTTCACAGAAAACAGATTTATTGTGGGTGCGGTTGGCGCAAGTTCAGCTGAAGTCTGGCACCCCTCGACAATGCCTGCCATTTTCAATGCCTGAATCATGGTTCTTGCAGACATTTCTGCTCCTAAAGTAAATAATTTGACCTGAAATGTTCCAGTGATATGTGTTCAAAGCTTCAACTTAGTACTGACATTTACGAGGAAGAGTTCAAGCCTCTGGCGGCCTCCAACACGAAAACACGGCTTGACAAAAATGCTTTGCCACCAACGTCTCTGATTTTCTTTTCTTACAGTGCCAGGGAAGACAACAAACGCACGCATGACTTTTCTTCCTAGAAATAGCACGTTTCATGTGCCATGCCTATCTGCAACGCATGAACATGAAAAAATTGGCTGTAACACAACAGAAAATAACTAATGGACAGCTGACATTTCAATAACAAAAGCTGGTCACAATGAATAGTTTTCTTTTTAAAAAGTTAAGAAAATTTTAGTGGTTTCCTAAATCAAAAATTGTTGGCTACAACATCAGGCAAATGGTATTATACTTGTGAGCATATACTGCCATAAAGCAGAATTAAGTATATTTTCATACTCACTCACTCACTTTTTTTTTTTCAGTCTTCCTAACATGCTTCTCTAGTATCTTATCTCCAGCTGTAAAGAGCACATTGACGAATGTACGCGGGAAACATGACTCAAGAAATTGAAATTTTGCAATTTTGGTTTCTTCACCTACTAAAGAAACTGGAAATAAAATTTTATTCTCCTCCATGCTATAGAAAAGCTGCAACTTAATTTGCACACGCCCTAGTAATGTCTCAGAAAAGTGGAACGCACACGTGACAGCCATTTTAAAGATGCCTTCACGGCGCAAAGGAAAATTCGTAGTGCCGCAACATTCATATGGGGACAGATTACCAGCGAAGCTGTTTAGGCTGAATACATAGGGTGCAAGCATTATGAAATCATGTATATATATATATATATATATATGTTTCTTTTCATACGGCACCACACCATGCCGACGCAAGCGCTGCCGCGGTCACCGCACCTCCCATGCATATGCCGCAACCGCTGCTGCAGCCGCGCCGGCGCCTCCGCTGCGCGGGACGTTATGACTAGGGCTCCGTGTTTTCGGATAAATCCGAAAAAATCCGATAAACACTCGCCGCTAAAATTTTTGACAATTCGGATTTATCCGATAAACTCCGATTTTAACGGCCAATATGACCCTGTTCCGTTCTATATCTAAATAGAATGTTCTAAGCAGTGATTGATACATCGGCCGATTTGACCGATATAACTTTACCTCACGTCAACAGTATCTTGTAGGCCACACCCATCGCACATTTAACAAAGGACTTGTCGCACACGGAGTGAGAGACGTATGACCGCTCAACGACTGTCGCAGACCTTCATGGATACTACGCTGCTGTCGCTGAAAAGTGGAGACAGACAGTTGAGAGGAACCTTTTCGATGCACTATAGTACATCAGTGAATCGTTTTGGTATATAGCGTTGAAATTGTGAATCTAAATGTGAAGCATGAGTTACCCACACATTCGAACATGTGTGCCGATTTTTAAGTTAGTGTTTCTTGAAACTGACGACATGAGCCAACTCATGAGTGATTGTGTGAACTATCAGAGCTAATTAACAGTAACAGTGTTGAACCCCTGTCGCTTTGGAGACTTCACACTGTCCAGTGGCCAGTGCTTTCTCGCTGCGTGCTGAGTCTTCAAGCGCAAACGTTGAAAGGGCATTTTCAAAGATGTGAATCATCAATCGAAAGGAGCGTGCTTCCATTAGTGACAGCAACCTCATAAAGTATGATTGCGTCTATCACAACAATGCCTCCTTTACTAGATGCCTGCCGCGTCCCTCGTTTTTCTATTGGAGTGGAGGTTCCCGTATTGACCCTTTTCGCGGCGATCCCGTGGGCGCTGCCATGTTTGATCACGTGGTGACGCGTCCATTGCTTGCCTCAACTGCCTCTGTTGCCTCCTTGTTTACGATGGAAGTGTATGACGCCGGCGCGACTTAGAAAACCTCTGTTTTCGGAGATATCGTAGACGGTGGGTGACTAGGTGGACGACATGAAGCTTTGAGCACAGCTTCAGAGAACATGCAAAAGCGCTTTCGGAGCTGATTAAGCTATGTCCAAATGGCGCAAGCAGCGTATATGGTGCTTGTTCTAAAAGCGAGGCTAAATATGTATTCCAAGCTATCCAAACATTCCGCTCATGAATTCAGTCAGGATTAGTGTATTTTGCTATTTGTTCCTTATTCGGCAAATATTTTGAAGCAGTGGCTCGTGAGTTCTGACTCAGTGAAGTTCCTCGGTGCAGCCACTATCTGATTATTTTCTGCCTAATCGCTCGCGGGTGTGCTCAGTTTCGATAGATTTGTTCTTGCTAGGCACAAAGCTTGAAATGTAGCTCTTTTGTACATTGTAGTACCTTGTAGCAAATATATATTACAGCTAGAAATTTGCTTACTCTTGTGGACCGTCATGAAGCATTCAGCTTCGACCATTAATTCGTGCGCAAGCGCTGTAGTCCTTCACTTATTGTACGTATATACAGTGCGCATATATTCTAGTGTGCCCCCATTCACTTATTCTTGATACGTCGGCGATAGAGTGGGCGTAAGTTTTCCTGCCATTTGGGACAAACGTGCGCGAAACTTAATGTGACAGGAAGCGGCGCTACTCCCTATGTCATTGTTTAACGAGTGGTTCTCACTCTCGCCGACGTTCTGGGGGTGAAGCCCTTTCTTTGTAGGTTAGCGATACAAGGCTGGCGGATGAGCAAATTTCTGTATCCTCGAGGAAAGCCGTACATCTCGGAAGTGCCGGTAACACGTTCGGACAGCTGCAGCAGCGCTTCGCGAACTTGGTCACACAGATTCATTCTATTCCTTAGCATGCCAGTCACTATTTTTGCAGCCAACTACTGCACACGTCTTCAATCCACATGATTCAATCTAGCATGATTGGAGCACAGTGTTAGCGAAAACTCAGTTGCATTTCCGACAGCTGATCGCACCGAAGCAAGGTAGAAGCGGTAATCCATGGTTTCGTATTCGTGCGCGGTCGCTGAGGAGACGTATGGCGCGCCGCCGTGAGCGCCATCTCGTTTCTCTAAAACAAACTGCTCCGCGAAAAGGGTCAATATAGTTCAGGGTGATCACGGAGACGCGGCGCTCGATGCCGACCCTGCTTCCTGTTGCGGAGGAAGTGACGATTACGAGGCTGGCGCGCGCTTGAACAATGGCTTGGGCTTGACGAGAGACCGCGAGTCGTGCCTCCGGGATCGTAACAAACGCCGCTATAATTTCGGAGGCAGGGCCACGTGATTTAGGTTTGGAGCAGCCGCCGCGGCTAGCGCTCACAGCCGACCCTGGTGGAGAGGAGGAAAGAGGAGAGGGGCAGGAACCAGCTTCCCGGCTCACGCGGCAGGCACCCCCCCCCCAATCTTTAAGGAGGCATTGATTACAACAAGCTTTAAGGTTGTAATACGCACAAACGTAGGTGTTTTGTATTCAAGTATTTGTGCTTGTGCGTATACTATATGTTTGTGCATTCAAACCTTCCAGTCAACAAAAATACGCTTCGTGTGTTCTGATGTTCTCGTGTTCAGCTATCGTTTCATCTAAGATTTTGGAGTATTGAGAATAATGCAAAATTTAACTCCGAATTTCGGAGAATTGGGGACTTACGAGAAATAAACTGCGACAAACTCCGAATTTCCGCCAGAAAAGTAAGCTCCGAAAACACGGAGCTCTAGTTATAACCACAGAAGTGCAGGCCGCGTGCACAGGCGCCGTCGCCGCACTCTTTCCTCCTCTCCCTTACCCGTCTCCATTCCTGTCCACGCGCTGTGATACGGACGTAAGCCACCCAGGGTACCCCCTGGGAATGCATACGAGGGATGCATACGGGTCTAGAGGCAAACAGCTGCGTTTTAAAAGGTTATAGCTTGTCACGGTTCCCATCATTAAATACAATTTTCTTATTTCTTCATTTTTTTTAATGAACCCATGCAAAGGAATGTGTGAAAAGGCTGGTGAAATGAAGCCAAAGGAAAAAAAAAAAAGGAGAGAAGGAACGAAATATTATTTGGGCACCACATGCATTGGAAGCAAAACTCGAGCTGCTATTGGCGCGGATGCTGTCACACGAGCACAAGCTCCAGCCAGCCACAAGTCGTGGGGCTTTGTTTTTGACTAACACTGCTTGTGCAGCTTGAGCTCTATGTTCACTTCGCGCTATCAAGTATACTTGGAATGGAAAAGGGCGTAAAGGAGAAATGAAATAAAAACGCAAAAGAAGGACGAGACGAGTACCCAGACGATGGGGGCAAAACAGCGTTAAAGACAGGACGAAGCCATGAGGAGACGTACACAGCGCTGTGGTAAGTAGCGCATTTTGCTGCAATGTAAGCATACAGAGGCAACGCTTACGCATGAATTACCACGTTCGTGTATTAGAAAAACTTCACGTATTTCACGAGCACGTTGCTCCTGGATAGCGTCGCAGGAGCGTACATTTTTAGACTATGGTGTGCAGCCACAGTTTCTGCAGTCATCTGCCAGGTGACTTGCGACTGAGCCTCTGAGCGAGTACGTGTGTTCTCGTAAACGATGTTGCGTCCCGAATCGGCAGGGCGCATTCTTTTGCTGTTTCCATTGGGGCAGGCCCTTTCATCAGCGTCGCCCGGACGGCAACAGTGCCCAACACAGATGGTGACGGGCAAACAAGCGCCCCAAATCGGCAGTGCGCATCCTATTGAGTGTTTCCCCCGATACCACTCCCTTCATCAGCGGCCGCCTACCTGGCGACAGTGCCCGACACCGACCATGACAAGCTGACCGTCGCGGAGATGCCACTGATTGATGGGAGGGGCCAACTTCGTGGAATTACTACCGTGGGAACGGCGACGATCTCGGTTTCCCAGATGGCCACGCAGTTGCGGCAAATGTGAGGGCGAGAGCGCAACATTAGAGGCGGAGTTCTGTGAACAATACGACCCCTCTGATTGGCCGCAGCAACGTCATCAGATTCCCTAGTCGGGTAAACTAGGGAAGACGACTGTTTTATAAGCGGACACCATGGGTGCAGTGGTGTGTCCTGACGCGTTCTGATATGTGCTCAGACATGTAGTGATCTGAGACAGTTAAAGTGCTCCCCCATGGAGAGGGTTTCAATATCTGGAGCCACTGTAAATTTGTAGAACAAACCCCTTTTCTCTCGCTCCTACTCCCGTATGTACTCATCCATTTGGCTAAAGGTTCAACGGCCCAAGCGCTACCCCGAGTCCCAACAACGATCATTATTACATCAGCCTGTTTGCCCTATACGCATGAAAACGGTATCTTTACATGTGCAGTTTAAAAAGAAATATCGTGCATGTCTCTCGTCACATTCGCGCTTCTTTTGGACCTTCTTTGTTCATTCTACGGCAAAAAGCAGGAAGTTTATTTAGCGTGTGCAGTGAATCAAAACTTTTCTTCCAATTTTTCCTGCATTTTTTTTAACCTATGGGAAACGTACGTCGTGCACGTATGGAATCACAGCCAAACTAGAATTAATATACATTGTTTGCATCATTCTTGTCCTCACTAATTTTTTATCTTATTGTTATTATTATTATTGTTATTATTATTATTATTATTATTATTATTATTATTATTATTATTATTATTATTATTATTATTATTATTATTATTATTATTTCTTTTTTTTGCTGTCTCATAGTGACTAACAACCATGGAGGTTAACAACGCGCTCTCATATAGCCAGCATGCTATAGCCGCTGCATTAGGCGTAGAAAGGTACTTGTCTTTTGATGATGAAAAGACCGGTTTAGTGCTGCCTTAATTGAGACAAAAGTGAGCGGTGCTTCATTTAACGAGCTTTGAATGGGCGGACGAATAACGTAAGGCTTTCGCACGAGCGGGGTTCACAACGCCAGCACACGGGGTCTAACCTGAAGTTCAATTCCATGGCCAAGAACCGCAACTTACTGTGAGATAGTAGCTCATATATGTCAGTACAATAAACGCTTCATCTCAGGACACAATTCGTCGAAAAATCTCATCTACAGGTAAGTGTTGGTCACTTTCGTTAGTCCGCTGAAAAAACTAGGAAATCGTCAACATAGCGGAACACTTTGACTGCGCTTGTCTTTTGGAGGCTAGCCATAAGGCACCTATCATATCTCGCTAATAAAAGATCACTAAGTACCGAGGCTAGGCATGATCTATGCTAACGTCTTCACGTTGAAAATAAAGAATTATTTATGGATGACGAAAATTGGGGAAAGGTAAAAAACTAAGCAATTCTAAAAACCTGTCTACATGAATGTCATACGCTTTCTGAAATTTTGCGCACCCAAACCGTTCAATGCACTTGCTAAGTTCATCGCTTACGAACTCATGAGGCAAATCATAATATAGCCCCTTAACGTATACTAGAAGGTGCTTGCTCGCTCTAACTCTGCGCGTCGTCTCTACGATTGTCTCTGCTTTCGTCCTGTCTTTCGCGTTGTTTTTACGCCCTTCGTCATGAACCAACCAGCCTAATTCAGCACACTCCGAGTACACAGGAATGGTGCTTACTTCCAACTGAGGTTTACAGAAGAAACGTGATATGTATAGGTGCAGCACAAGACCAGATCGCATTCATGATAAAGCAACCAAATATCAGAGTCACCAGGACCCCCCCCCCCCCCTTCAAAAGAACCACATCATAGCGATGCAACATGATACCGGGTGGCCCAGTATACCAGAGGTGACTATAGAGACAATCGAAATTGTCGCACAGCACAATGCTTGCCTCCAAAAAATACATGAAGGTAGGTCACATGCGCTGACCCACCAACTATTAAAAACCTTGAAAAAAAAAAAGGCTTAAAAAGCACGTGCTGCGCTGGTAACCATGATCCGGAAGGGGTACATAACAGAAATATATATATATATATACAAGAAAGCAACACCAACCGAGGATACTTGACTAAAGAGTATATGAAACGGGAACACTATAAAAAACAATAACAATGCTTAACGAATGAGGCGCTGCGTCAGGAAACAAGAACATACACGAGAGATGAACAAAAAACAATGACATACATGCTTAAAGAGTGAGCCAGTTGCTGCGTCAACGCTGGTCTTGTGCTGTACTTAAGAATATCACGTTTCTTGAATAAACCTCAGTTGGAACTAAGCTCAAGTCCCGCGTACTCGTCTCGCCCTTGTTTCTTTCGCGCTTCTGTTTTCCTTCTCAAGTAAGGTACCAACTCGCCCAAGAAAATGTTTTACTAAGGCGTGAAAGAGTATGTGTCCAGGGTGAGAAATAAATGCTGCCGCAAACTAGTGGCCAAAGAGAAGCACAAGCTGGAAGCCATTGCCATAGAAGAATGTTCGCTACAAAAAGGTCATCATCATCAGCCTATATTTATTTCCACTGCAGGACGAAGGCCTTTCCCTGCGATCTCCAATTACCCCTGTCTTGCTCTAGCTGGTTCCAACTTGCGCTAGCTGGTCCCAACTTGCGCCAGCAAATTTCCTTACTTCATAACCCCACCTAGTTTTCTGCCGTCCTCGACTGCGTTTCACTTCTCTTGGTATCCATTCTGTAACTCTAATGGTCCACCGGTTATCCATCCTATGCGTTGCATGGCCTGCCCAGCTCCATTTTTTAAATCTTAATGTCTATTAGAATATCTGCTATCCCCTTTTGCTCTCTGATCCACACCGCTCTCTTTCTGTCTCTTAACGTTAATTAGGTCTAACATTTTTCGCATCGCTCTTTGTGCGGCCCTTAACTTGTTCTCGAGCTTCTTTGTTAACCTCCAAGTTTCTGCTCCATATGTTAGTACCGGTAGAATGCAATGATTGTGCACTTTTCTTTTCAATGACAGTGGTAAGCTCCCAGTCAGGATTTGGCAATGCTTGCCGTATGCACTCCAACCCAATTTTATTCTTCCGTACATTTCTTTTCATGATCAGGATCGCCTGTGAGTCATTGACCTAGATAAACGTACTCCTTTACAGACTCTAGAGGCTGACTGGCGATCCTGAATTCTTGTTCCCTTGCCAGGCAATTGAACATTATCTTTGTCTTCTGCATATTAATCTTGAGCCCCACTCTTACCCTTTCTCGGTTAAGGTCCTCAATCATTTGTTGTAATTCGCCCCCATTGTTGGTGAATAGGACAATCTCATCTGCAAACCGAAGGTTGCTGAGATATTGGCCATTGATCCTCACTCTTAACCTTTCCCAGTCTAAGAGCTTGAATACTTCTTCTAAGCATGCAGTGAATAGCATTGGAGAGATTGTGTCTGCTTGCCTGACCCCTTTCTTGATGGGTAACTTTTTTACTTTTCTTGTGGAGAACTAAGGTAGCTGTGGAATCTTGGTAGATACTCGTATTTGCCAATATATTCACGTATGCCGCTTGTACTCCTTGATTACGTTATGCTTCTATGACTGCTGGTACGTATCTTTACTGAATCAAATGCCTTTTCATAATCTCGGGAAAAAATGAGTACGCAGTTAGTACGGCGTTGAAAATACCGCAGTTAGATGCCCCACGTGGTTGCCTACAAACGCCTCATTGACACTTTGATAATTAGGACAGTACTTCTCGAGTTAGATAATTAATTACAAATAATTGATTAAATATCAGTAACGAAAAAGTTACTGGCGGCTACTACACTGTACTGGAAACAAAACGCACTAGGTTTGCTTCGCGTAAAGCCGTTGCTCTTTTTTTAAATCGTGCTGCGTGATAGCTGGGACAGCCTGTAGAATTCTTCCGCTGCTTTTACTATGTCATCGAAATTGGTGATGATATTACCCTGCTTATCTTTCAGTGCATACATCTTGCCTTGTACTATGCCAAGTTTCTACCATATATGTTTAATGGGGTTTCTTTAGGGGCCACATATGCAACAAATATTAAATTGTTGACTTCTGAATATTTCTGAAGCAGACATTCACACTTTTAATGTATTGGCTCATGTCTGAGATTAGAATATCTGTTGTTTCTAGAAAACATTAGTACGGAGTCGTAGCGCGGAGTGTTTTCTAGAATTATGCTTTAGGTTGAATACAACTGTGAACTGGCTATTCAAAATGTTCCACAGCTTCGCTTCCCCTACAGCAGCATTTTATAAGAATGGTAACCATGGATCACATGCAGACTTTAAAAGTACCTAACTCATCTGAAAATTAAGCTAGATAATTTCTATTTGGCACGGAGCCTTAAGTCGCTATCGTAGACAGCCTGTCAAACCTTCACTGAACTCTAGCCAGCAGTTTAAGACATAAGGGACTTTCTTGGGTATATAGTACGTGTGTCTCTGCCAACTGCAACGAAATTTTGCATCGTGTAAAATTATTTGTAGTGGTGGTGTAGTTGAAAAAAACGGCAGTGCAAGCTTTGGTGTGAGAAATGCTGAATGGGTGCACTAGAAAAACGCGGTATACTCAATGTTTTACGTATGGTTCATACCTGCCAACTCTCCCGAAACTTTCGCTCAGTTTACGAGCTTGGGCTGGTTCTACGATTTTACGAATGATGTGTCAGTATCTATGGAAAAAATGTGGTTGATCCCTCTTATATAGGAATCGGTATAGAACACGAAAGTGAAACGTGTCTTCACAGAAGTAGTGTAATGTTTATTGCACATTGATATATAATGTCTATTGGTGTTTTGTGGCTAAAGCGCCCTTAGGCGTTGATGCACCCACGCTGACGCCTGGTGGCACGTCTCCTCCATCACGACTACCAACGTCGATGACCATGAGCAACCGTCGTGCATATGGAAGCTGCACTACGCTGCACACGCTAGCACAACGCGAAAGACGAAGCACGTAACTGACACACTAATACAACGCGCAAGACAAAGCACGTAACTGAATCGTCACCGAGTCAAATCAGCGCGTACAGCGCGTCGTAATTGCAGCCTCCGCGATCAACTTCAGAAACATTTTCAGAGCTAATTGCGGAGGCCATGCTCCGCTGTGCTGAGTACGGTGAACACCACCTAGGTGGCGTTGGTAGTGCTTCTTGATGCCAGCGTCCCTTCGAATGCTGGCATCGAGGCGTCGTAGTGCTGAGACCACCGAAGCGTTCACTGTCGGTGCGCGTTAGTGTCATAATGCAGTACTTCTCTTTTCTGCTCGTAGGCGGCGGCACCGCCCCGAGCAAGAGCGCGGGTACACGGAGGAGTGTTAGATATATAAGGCGCGTCTGTGTAGCTCTCTGCAAATGCGTTTGTGGCGCAATGGGTTAAACGCTCGGCGATCTATCGTCGCGGATCGAGAGGTCGTGGGTTCGATTTCCAAATTTTGCATGTTTGTGGAACTTTTTCTTCTGGTTTCTTTCTTTGTATTATGTTCGTGTATGTTCGTGTGACGTATTTCCGTGACGGAAATACGTCAGTGAAGTCTTGGTGGACCCCGGCATAAAACACTTTCGTGTTAAAAAAAAAATTCCGCGTTCTCTAAAAAGTTTTGCTCTTCGAACTCCGAACCTTCTGCCTTAGAAGTCCGGTATTACCTGCCGTGGTTGCTCAGTGGCTATGGTGTTGGGCTGCTGAGCACGAGGTCGCGGGATCGAATCCCGGCCACGGCGGCCGCATTTCGATGGGGGCATAATGCGAAAACACCCGTGTACTTAGATTTAGGTGCACGTTAAAGAACCCCAGGTGGTCCAAATTTCCGGAGTCCCCCACTACGGCGTGCCTCATAATCAGAACTGGTTTTGGCACGTAAAACCCCATAATTTAGAAGTCCGGTATTGGTGAAATGACGCAAGAGGGGTACTTTCTTCGAGCTAGTTTATGCACGCAGGTTCCCGAAGCAGGCGAGATCAGCAACAGCAATTTCGCCGGAAAAGTCAGTTGTGATCTAGAAACATCGTCCTTATCACTCTTTGCTGTTCCAAAGTTTGCTGCTGCTGCTTGTGTTCGGCGTCTAAGGTAAATCATTGTTAATAAGTGCGTATGTATCCTTCAAAAAGCGTGTGCCCGGGGCATGCTATTAAAAACAAATGCGTGCTACTCTCCCCTGCCATCGCTCGGCGTCATGTCCGCGGCATTTTACCAATTGTTCCTTTCACAGGCTGGCAGGCATGAATACCGAAACTATAGAAAGAACGCACCCAGTACAACTCGCCGGAAGTGACGCAATACCCAGACCCGTACCGACGTACCATGCTCGCTGCTTCGCCCGCACGTATAGTGCGTGCTCCTTGCGGCGTCTCTTCAATGTTGTTTTCGTCTATATTGAAGACAAAATCAGTCGCAGTTGCCCGGAAGGCGAATGATTGATAGCGATACAGTGTACTAGAACTACACTGTAATCGCGATAACAAAGTATTAGACAACTTACAAAGTATCGGAACATTACGATGACGTGATGATCTAATAATTGCAATCGCAATAAAAAAAGTACATTAGAGCAGCTCCGCGCACTGCGGCCGATTTTGGGAATGAAGTCATATTCGCCGTCGTCTACTACGTCAATTGTCAATGCGCGGTGAAATGCATTGACGTTCCGGTTAAGACAGTTAACCTCTATAACGAAATCTAGCGTGGATAAGTGGTAGCTGGAACACCAGTGCATTTCGCTAAAGAATTGAAGGGCGTATTACTCGAAACTAGCGCTAAGCTCAGGATTCGTGTTATATGTATGTGACTACAATGTATTCCACCATTGGAGCATATTCTCCGAAGGGAATAATTACAAACATAACTCGTAAAAATTTGTTAATTAGCTAACACTGTGGTATAATTTGTCATGCAGGTAATGACCGCCTTGTCAAGTAATGCGTCGAATCTATCTTAACAGAAGCGAATACTGGGCTAGTTGGTTTAGACTATAAGCATGATGAAAGTAGCGTTTCGTATATGTCGCTTCTTCGATCGTTCTTGTGTGCCGTTTCGTCGCGCTGCTTCCATCATGCTTAGCGTCTAATGAAATATAGCATTGCGCTGTCGTCCACACGATATCAAGTGAATGCAGCTTCGGATCCAGTTGTTTTAAGGTACTTGCAAAAGGAGCGGACGAATGTGCGCACCCCCTTATATATATATATATATATATATATATATATATATATATATATCTGCTGAAAAGACCATTTTGCATGAATGGTTACTTTTGCGTGTTCCGTGGAAAAAGGCGGCCTTATAGACTGCTGGCACCTAACATCTGAATAGTAGGGCCTACGGATCTGGTATGTACAATATGCACCTGCCGTTGATCTTTGCTAGGTATTATTTTGTGTGCGTGCGTGCGTGCGTGCGCGCGCGCGCGCGCGTGTGTGTGTGTGTGTGTGTGTGTGTGTGTGTGTGTGTGTGTGTGTGTGTGTGTGTGTGTGTGTGTGTGTGTGTGTGTGTGTGTGTGTGTGTGTGTGTGTGTGTGTGTGTCATATAGTCATAGCTGCATGGATAAATCGTCTGTGCCTCGTGGAGGAAGGCCGAGGGGGGGTGGGGCCATTGCAGCGGCTGCCTGTCTCCGACGTATCATGACGTTGTAGTATCTATCACAGCCTACACTGATAACTGACGCCCCTGCAAGAACTCCTACATACAGGTTGGCGCCAACTTGCATTGCTTTCACGAACCTGCACCTTGTCTGATTATTACAGTATACTTCGCATCGCTATATGAAAATTCGTGGCTTACGCCCACGATCATCCGACGATGCACATTTATCGACTACTATGACGCACCGATTTAGAGCGAGATAAAACGCAGTGGCCTCCCGCACGGGATATACGTTCCCTTCTCCCCGCGACCCCCCCCCCCCCCCCCCCTCAGCGCGCCCATCGCCACCAGCACACGCGCGTGCATCACGGTTTCCAAACTGGAAGCGGGCATCTCAAGCGGGCCCGGCTGCCCCCGCCCTTGTTGGCGCTCCCGCGCGGTCTGTCTCGTTTTTTGGCACGGCGCCACGTCGCTCGCGCGCTCTCCGTGCGGGACCGTCCCCGAGCGGGGGAGGTGAGGCGGCGCTGCTAGCGGCGCGCGAGCTTGAATCGTCGTCGCAGCGGGTCTTCCTCTCGCCACTAATGAAGGAGTCCCAAAGACGAGCCACTCGGTGTCCCAAACAGGTCCGGACCCCGTCCCGTACAGCAACAGCAGCAGGATGCATCACATGCTGTGGATATACGTCGCCCTCACCATCCTGCCGGCTTTCGCCTGTGAGTTGTTTTTCGTCACAAATTGCGCGTGCACTACTCCCGGGTCTGCCCGAGCCGCGCTTTTTCTAACGAGGATCGTCACCTTGGCGGTTTCGTTTCTCCTCGTAGTTTCGAGCTGCGCGCGCGCGCGCAAAAGCGCGCGACACCTACACGTGAGCCTTTTAGTGCCTCTCGCTCCTCAAGGTCGACGCGGAAATAGGCTCGTGGAGCCCGAAGTAAACGATGTTCCTGTTTATGACTTTCTATTAATTTCAGACG
This sequence comes from Dermacentor silvarum, assembly GCF_013339745.2. NCBI lineage: Eukaryota > Metazoa > Arthropoda > Arachnida > Ixodida > Ixodidae > Dermacentor > Dermacentor silvarum. The sequence continues at coordinate 234,875,160 of NC_051155.1, forward strand.
TCTTGTTACAGCTTGACGTTACCATAGTGGCACTGTGCCGCTTTCTTGTGCTGTTCCAAGGTATAGCCATCCCGAAAAATCTCCAGGGACTACAGGAACGTTTGTAACTGTTCCTACCGAATGTAATTCTTACCCTGATTTCCACGCTGACTCTGCCGCTACAACAAGCGAGATCTCGTGAGAACTTTGTAAATGTCACAAGCTAAGATGAACGGCGTGGATGGCGACGATTCTAGGCTAGAAGGTAAATGTTTGTATATTACGAGTACCTAAGGAGGGACGGCAACGCTCACAAATAATCCGCCCATTTTAGTCTGGCACTTAGAAATTAAATCTGCTCGCTGCTTCACTCACCTTTCCTTGGTGATCATGATAACACCTCCTGAGCGTCGTTCTTCAGAAATACCTTTGCTGATTCCTTCGTTTGCTCAAAATGCCGCATTCATTGCGAATGTTTCTGCTCTTGTGGAGTGTTGTAGATAAGGGGAGCTAATATTGTTCCTTACACACCTATCGTTGTGAGACGTGTGCAGATGCCGTCACCATGCACGCGCACGAATGCCAGAATACAGGAGAATAC